>NC_052053.1:57725518-57835960 GCF_903992535.2 Arvicola amphibius | reverse complement strand
CTGTCTACATGCTGTACTTTAAAGATAAGCATTTCTGTCTAAATGCTTAAGTTCAAATTGAAGGACTTTCCTTTGAAAGTGTATTTATTTCTTTAGAAACTTCAGATAGAAACGCACAATCTTTTCTCTCAATAGAGAAACACTTGCAACTAACAGTGTAAAGCATTGTTAGAAGGGAATGGTGTGTTGCATGGTGTGTTCAAATGCTGTAGTTTAAAAAGATAAGCACTTTCTTATGAAAGTATACTTATTTTTTTAGAAGGTTGAGATAGAAACGCACATGCGTTTCTCTCAAAAGATGAGCACTTGTTCCTAACAGTGTAAAGCATTGTTAGCAGGGAATGGTGTGTTGCAATTCTGTTCAAATGCTGTAGTTTAAAAGATAAGCACTTTCTTATGAAAGTATACTTATTTTTTTAGAAGGTTGAGATAGAAACGCACATGTGTTTTTCTCAAAAGATGAGCACTTGTTCCTAACAGTGTAAAGCATTGATAGCAGGGAATGGTGTGTTGCATTTCTGTTCCAATGCGGTAGTTTGAAAGATAAGCACTTTCCTTTGAAAGTATACTTATTTTTTTAGAAGGTTGATATAGAAACGCACATGCGTTTTCTTCAAAAGACGAGCACTTGCTTCTAACAGAGTAAAACATTGTTAGAATGGACTGGAGTATTGCTTTTCTGTCTACATGCTGTACTTTGAAATATAAGCATTTCTATCTAAATGCTTTAGTTGAAATTGAAGCACTTTCCTTTGAAAATGTACTTATTTCTTTAGAAACTTCAGAGAGAAACACACAAGCATTTCTCTCAAAAGAGAAACACTTGCAACTAACAGTGTAATGCATTGTTAGAAGGGAATGGTGTGTTGCAATTGTTTTCAAATGCTGTAGTTTAAAAGATAAGCACTTTCTTATGAAAGTATACTTATTTTTTTAGAAGGTTGAGATAGAAACGCACATGTGTTTTTCTCAAAAGTTGAGCACTTGTTCCTAACAGTGTAAAGCATTGTTAGAAGGGAATGGTGTGTTGCATTTCTGTTCAAATGCTGTAGTTTGAAAGATAAGCACTTTCCTTTGAAAGTATACTTATTTTTTTAGAAGTTTGAGATAGAAACGCACATGCGTTTTTCTCAAAAGACGAGCACTTGCTTCTAACAGTGTAAAGCATTGTTAGAATGTACTATTGACTTTCTGTCTACATGCTGTACTTTAAAGATAAGCATTTCTGTCTAAATGCTTAAGTTCAAATTGAAGGACTTTCCTTTGAAAGTGTATTTATTTCTTTAGAAACTTCAGATAGAAACGCACAATCTTTTCTCTCAAAAGAGAAACACTTGCAACTAACAGTGTAAAGCATTGTTAGAAGGGAATGGTGTGTTGCATGGTGTGTTCAAATGCTGTAGTTTAAAAAGATAAGCACTTTCTTATGAAAGTATACTTATTTTTTTAGAAGGTTGAGATAGAAACGCACATGCGTTTCTCTCAAAAGATGAGCACTTGTTCCTAACAGTGTAAAGCATTGTTAGCAGGGAATGGTGTGTTGCAATTCTGTTCAAATGCTGTAGTTTAAAAGATAAGCACTTTCTTATGAAAGTATACTTATTTTTTAGAAGGTTGAGATAGAAACGCACATGTGTTTTTCTCAAAAGATGAGCACTTGTTCCTAACAGTGTAAAGCATTGATAGCAGGGAATGGTGTGTTGCATTTCTGTTCCAATGCGGTAGTTTGAAAGATAAGCACTTTCCTTTGAAAGTATACTTATTTTTTTAGAAGGTTGATATAGAAACGCACATGCGTTTTCTTCAAAAGACGAGCACTTGCTTCTAACAGAGTAAAACATTTTTAGAATGGACTGGAGTATTGCTTTTCTGTCTACATGCTGTACTTTGAAATATAAGCATTTCTATCTAAATGCTTTAGTTGAAATTGAAGCACTTTCCTTTGAAAATGTACTTATTTCTTTAGAAACTTCAGAGAGAAACACACAAGCATTTCTCTCAAAAGAGAAACACTTGCAACTAACAGTGTAATGCATTGTTAGAAGGGAATGGTGTGTTGCAATTGTTTTCAAATGCTGTAGTTTAAAAGATAAGCACTTTCTTATGAAAGTATACTTATTTTTTTAGAAGGTTGAGATAGAAACGCACATGTGTTTTTCTCAAAAGTTGAGCACTTGTTCCTAACAGTGTAAAGCATTGTTAGAAGGGAATGGTGTGTTGCAATTCTGTTCAAATGCTGTAGTTTAAAAGATAAGCACTTTCTTATGAAAGTATACTTATTTTTTTAGAAGGTTGAGATAGAAACGCACATGCGTTTTTCTCAAAAGATGAGCACTTGCTTCTAACAGCGTAAAGCATTGTTAGAATGGACTGGAGTATTGCTTTTCTGTCTACATGCTGTACGTCGAAAGATAAGCATTTCTGTCTAAATGCTTTAGTTGAAATTGAAGCACTTACCTTTGAAAGTATACTTTTTCTTTTGAACCTTCAGATAGAAAAGCACAAGCATTTCTCTCAAAAGAGAAACACTTGCAACTAACAGTGTAAAGCATTGTTAGAAGGGAATGGTGTGTTGAATTTCTGTTCAAACGCTGTAGTTTAAAAGATAAGCAATTTCTTATGAAAGTATACTTAGTTTTTTAGTAGGTTGAGATAGAAACGCACATGCGTTTTTCTCAAAAGACGAGCACTTGCTTCTAACAGTGTAAAGCATTGTTAGAATGGACTGGAGTATTGCTTTTCGGTCTACGTGCTGTACTTTGAAAGATAAGCATTTCTGTCTAAATGCTTTAGTTGAAATTGAAGCACTTACCTCTGAACGTGTACTTTTTTCTTTACAAACTTGAGATAGAAACACACAAGCGTTTCTCTCAAAAGAGAAACACTTGCAGGTAAAAGTGTAAAGCATTGTTAGAAGGGAATGGTGTGTTGCATTTCTTTTCAAATGCTGTAGTTTAAAAGATAAGCACTTTCTTATGAAAGTATACTTATTTTTTTAGAAGGTTGAGATAGAAACGCACATGCGTTTTTCTCAAAAGATGAGCACTTGTTCCTAACAGTGTAAAGCATTGTTAGCAGGGAATGGTGTGTTGCATTTTTGCTCAAATGCTGTAGTTTGAAAGATAAGCACTTTCCTTTGAAAGTATACTTATTTTTTTAGACGGTTGAGATAGAAACGCACATGCGTTATTCTCAAAAGATGAGCGATTGCTCCTAACAGTGTAAAGCATTGTTAGAATGTACTATTGATTTTCTGTCTACATGCTGTTCTTTGAAAGATAAGCATTTCTGTCTAAATGCTTTAGTTGAAATTGAAGTACTTTCCTTTGCAAGTGTACTTATTTTTTTAGAAACTTGAGATAAAATCACACAGCTCTTTCTCAAAAGAGAAACACTTGCAACTAACAGTGTAAAGCATTGTTAGAAGGGAATGGTGTGTTGAATTTCTGTTCAAACGCTGTAGTTTAAAAGATAAGCACTTTCTTATGAAAGTATACTTAGTTTTTTAGTAGGTTGAGATAGAAACGCAAATGCGTTTTTCTCAAAAGACGAGCACTTGCTTCTAACAGTGTAAAGCATTGTTAGAATGGACTGGAGTATTGCTTTTCGGTCTACGTGCTGTACTTTGAAAGATAAGCATTTCTGTCTAAACGCTTTAGTTGAAATTGAAGCACTTACCTTTGAACGTGTACTTATTTCTTTACAAACTTGAGATAGAAACACACAAGCGTTTCTATCAAAAAAGAAACACTTGCAGTAAACAGTGTAAAGCATTGTTAGAAGGGAATGGTGTGTTGCATTTCTGTTCAAATGCTTTAGTTGAAATTGAAGCACTTAACTTTGAAAGTATACTTTTTCTTTAGAACCTTCAGATAGAAAAGCATAAGCATTTCTCTCAAAAGAGAAACACTTGCAACTAACAGTGTAAAGCATTGTTAGAAGGGAATGGTGTGTTGCATTTCTGTTCAAATGCAGTAGTTTGAAAGATAAGGACTTTTCTTTGAAAGTATACTTATTTTTTTAGAAGGTTGATATAGAAACGCACATGCGTTATTCTCAAAAGATGAGCGATTGCTCCTAACAGTGTAAAGCATTGTTAGAATGTACTATTGATTTTCTGTCTACATGCTGTACTTTGAAAGATAAGCATTTCTGTCTAAATGCTTAAGTTGAAATAGAAGAACTTTCCTTTGAAAGTATACTTTTTCTTTAGAAACTTCAGATAGAAACGCACAAGCATTCCTCTCAAAAGAGAAACACTTGCAACTAACAGTGAAAAGCATTGTTAGAAGGGAATGGTGTGTTGCATTTCTGTTCAAATGCTGTAGTTTAAAAGATAAGCACTTTCTTATGAAAGTATACTTATTTTTTTAGAAGGTTGAGATAGAAACGCACATGCGTTTTTCTCAAAAGACGAGCACTTGCTTCTAACAGTGTAAAGCATTGTAGGAATGGACTAGAGTATTGCTTTTCTGTCTACATGCTGTACTTTGAAAGATAAGCATTTCTGTCTAAATGCTTTAGTTGAAATTGAAGCACTTACTTTTGAACGTGTCCTTTTTTCTTTACAAACTTGAGATAGAAACACACAAGCGTTTCTCTCAAAAGAGAAACACTTGCAGGTAAAAGTGTAAAGCATTGTTAGAAGGGAATGGTGTGTTGCATTTCTTTTCAAATGCTGTAGTTTAAAAGATAAGCACTTTCTTATGAAAGTATACTTATTTTTTTAGAAGGTTGAGATAGAAACGCACATGCGTTTTTCTCAAAATATGAGCACTTGTTCCTAACAGTGTAAAGCATTGTTAGCAGGGAATGGTGTGTTGCATTTTTGCTCAAATGCTGTAGTTTGAAAGATAAGCACTTTCCTTTGAAAGTATACTTATTTTTTTAGACGGTTGAGATAGAAACGCACATGCGTTATTCTCAAAAGATGAGCGATTGCTCCTAACAGTGTAAAGCATTGTTAGAATGTACTATTGATTTTCTGTCTACATGCTGTTCTTTGAAAGATAAGCATTTCTGTCTAAATGCTTTAGTTGAAATTGAAGTACTTTCCTTTGCAAGTGTACTTATTTTTTTAGAAACTTGAGATAAAATCACACAGCTCTTTCTCAAAAGAGAAACACTTGCAACTAACAGTGTAAAGCATTGTTAGAAGGGAATGGTGTGTTGAATTTCTGTTCAAACGCTGTAGTTTAAAAGATAAGCACTTTCTTATGAAAGTATACTTAGTTTTTTAGTAGGTTGAGATAGAAACGCAAATGCGTTTTTCTCAAAAGACGAGCACTTGCTTCTAACAGTGTAAAGCATTGTTAGAATGGACTGGAGTATTGCTTTTCGGTCTACGTGCTGTACTTTGAAAGATAAGCATTTCTGTCTAAACGCTTTAGTTGAAATTGAAGCACTTACCTTTGAACGTGTACTTATTTCTTTACAAACTTGAGATAGAAACACACAAGCGTTTCTATCAAAAAAGAAACACTTGCAGTAAACAGTGTAAAGCATTGTTAGAAGGGAATGGTGTGTTGCATTTCTGTTCAAATGCTTTAGTTGAAATTGAAGCACTTAACTTTGAAAGTATACTTTTTCTTTAGAACCTTCAGATAGAAAAGCATAAGCATTTCTCTCAAAAGAGAAACACTTGCAACTAACAGTGTAAAGCATTGTTAGAAGGGAATGGTGTGTTGCATTTCTGTTCAAATGCAGTAGTTTGAAAGATAAGGACTTTTCTTTGAAAGTATACTTATTTTTTTAGAAGGTTGATATAGAAACGCACATGCGTTATTCTCAAAAGATGAGCGATTGCTCCTAACAGTGTAAAGCATTGTTAGAATGTACTATTGATTTTCTGTCTACATGCTGTACTTTGAAAGATAAGCATTTCTGTCTAAATGCTTAAGTTGAAATAGAAGAACTTTCCTTTGAAAGTATACTTTTTCTTTAGAAACTTCAGATAGAAACGCACAAGCATTCCTCTCAAAAGAGAAACACTTGCAACTAACAGTGAAAAGCATTGTTAGAAGGGAATGGTGTGTTGCATTTCTGTTCAAATGATGTAGTTTAAAAGATAAGCACTTTCTTATGAAAGTATACTTATTTTTTTAGAAGGTTGAGATAGAAACGCACATGCGTTTTTCTCAAAAGACGAGCACTTGCTTCTAACAGTGTAAAGCATTGTAGGAATGGACTGGAGTATTGCTTTTCTGTCTATAGGCTGTACTTTGAAAGATAAGCATTTCTGTCTAAATGCTTTAGTTGAAATTGAAGAACTTTCCTTTGAAAGTATACTTTTTCTTTAGAAATTTCAGATAGAAACGCACAAGCATTTCTCTCAAAAGAGAAACACTTGCAACTAACAGTGAAAAGCATTGTTAGAAGGGAATGGTGTGTTGCATTTCTGTTCAAATGCTGTAGTTTAAAAGATAACCACTTTCTTATGAAAGTATACTTATTTTTTTAGAAGGTTGAGATAGAAACGCACATGCGTTTTTCTCAAAAGACGAGCACTTGCTTCTAACAGAGTAAAGCATTTTTAGAATGGACTGGAGTTTTGCTTTTCTGTCTACATGCTGTACTTTGAAAGATAAGCATTTCTGTCTAAATGCTTTAGTTGAAATTGAAGCACTTACTTTTGAACGTGTACTTATTTCTTTACAAACTTGAGATAGAAACACACAAGCGTTTCTCTCAAAAGAGAAACACTTGCAGGTAAAAGTGTAAAGCATTGTTAGAAGGGAATGGTGTGTTGCATTTCTGTTCAAATGCTGTAGTTTAAAAGATAAGCACTTTCTTATGAAAGTATACTTATTTTTTTAGAAGGTTGAGATAGAAACGCACATGCGTTTTTCTCAAAAGATGAGCACTTCTTCCTAACAGTGTAAAGCATTGTTAGCAGGGAATGGTGTGTTGAATTTTTGCTCAAATGCTGTAGTTTGAAAGATAAGCACTTTCCTTTGAAAGTATACTTATTTTTTTAGACGGTTGAGATAGAAACGCACATGCGTTATTCTCAAAAGAAGAGCGATTGCTCCTAACAGTGTAAAGCATTGTTAGAATGTATTATTGATTTTCTGTATACATGCTGTTCTTTGAAAGATAAGCATTTCTGTCTAAATGCTTTAGTTGAAATTGAAGTACTTTCCTTTGCAAGTGTACTTATTTTTTTAGAAACTTGAGATAAAAACACACAGCTCTTTCTCAAAAGAGAAACACTTGCAACTAACAGTGTAAAGCATTGTTAGAAGGGAATGGTGTGTTGCAATTCTGTTCAAATGCTGTAGTTTAAAAGATAAGCACTTTCTTATGAAAGTATACTTATTTTTTTAGAAGGTTGAGATAGAAACGCACATGTGTTTTTCTCAAAAGATGAGCACTTGTTCCTAACAGTGTAAAGCATTGATAGCAGGGAATGGTGTGTTGCATTTCTGTTCAAATGCGGTAGTTTGAAAGATAAGCACTTTCCTTTGAAAGTATACTTATTTTTTTAGAAGGTTGATATAGAAACACACAAGCGTTTCTATCAAAAAAGAAACACTTGCAGTAAACAGTGTAAAGCATTGTTAGAAGGGAATGGTGTGTTGCATTTCTGTTCAAATGCTTTAGTTGAAATTGAAGCACTTAACTTTGAAAGTATACTTTTTCTTTAGAACCTTCAGATAGAAACGCACAAGCATTTCTCTCAAAAGAGAAACACTTGCAACTAACAGTGTAAAGCATTGTTAGAAGGGAATGGTGTGTTGCATTTCTGTTCAAATGCAGTAGTTTGAAAGATAAGGACTTTTATTTGAAAGTATACTTATTTTTTTAGAAGGTTGAGATAGAAACGCACATGCGTTATTCTCAAAAGATGAGCGATTGCTCCTAACAGTGTAAAGCATTGTTAGAATGTACTATTGATTTTCTGTCTACATGCTGTACTTTGAAAGATAAGCATTTCTGTCTAAATGCTTAAGTTGAAATTGAAGAACTTTCCTTTGAAAGTATACTTTTTCTTTAGAAACTTCAGATAGAAACGCACAAGCACTTTCTCAAAAGAGAAACACTTGCAACTAACAGTGTAAAGCATTGTTAGAAGGGAATGGTGTGTTGCATTTCTGTTCAAATGCTGTAGTTTGAAAGATAAGCACTTTCTTATGAAAGTATACTTAGTTTTTTAGAAGGTTGAGATAGAAACGCACATGCGTTTTTCTCAAAAGACGAGCACTTGCTTCTAACAGTGTAAAGCATTGTTAGAATGGACTGGAGTATTGCTTTTCTGTCTACATGCTGTACTTTGAAAGATAAGCATTTCTGTCTAAATGCTTTAGTTGAAATTGAAGCACTTACCTTTGAACGTGTACTTGTTTCTTTAGAAACTTGAGATAGAAACACACAAGCGTTTCTCTCAAAAGAGAAACACTTGCAGGTAACAGTGTAAAGCATTGTTAGAAGGGAGTGGTGTGTTGCATTTCTGTTTAAATGCTGTAGCTTAAAAGATAAGTACTTTTTTTGGAAGTATACTTATTTTTTAAGAAGGTTACGATAGAAACGCACATGCGTTTTTCTCAAAAGACGAGCAATTTCTTCTAACAGTGTAAAGCATTGTTAGAATGTACTATTGATTTTCTGTCTACATGCTGTACTTTAAAGATAAGCATTTCTGTCTAAATGCTTAAGTTCAAATTGAGGAAGTTTCCTTTGAAAGTGTATTTATTTCTTTAGAAACTTCAGATAGAAACGCACAAGCTTTTCTCTCAAAAGAGAAACACTTGCAACTAACAGTGTAAAGCATTGTTAGAAGGGAATGGTGTGTTGCATGGTGTGTTCAAATGCTGTAGTTTAAAAAGATAAGCACTTTCTTATGAAAGTATACTTATTTTTTTAGAAGATTTAGATAGAAACGCACATGCGTTTCTCTCAAAAGATGAGCACTTGTTCCTAACAGTGTAAAGCATTGTTAGCAGGGAATGGTGTGTTGCATTTCTGTTCAAATGCTGTAGTTTGAAAGATAAGCACTTTCCTTTGAAAGTATACTTATTTTTTTAGAAGTTTGAGATAGAAACGCACATGCGTTTTTCTCAAAAGACGAGCACTTGCTTCTAACAGTGTAAAGCATTGTTAGAATGTACTATTGATTTTCTGTCTACATGCTGTACTTTAAAGATAAGCATTTCTGTCTAAATGCTTAAGTTCAAATTGAAGGACTTTCCTTTGAAAGTGTATTTATTTCTTTAGAAACTTCAGATAGAAACGCACAAGCTTTTCTCTCAAAAGAGAAACACTTGCAACTAACAGTGTAAAGCATTGTTAGAAGGGAATGGTGTGTTGCATGGTGTGTTCAAATGCTGTAGTTTAAAAAGATAAGCACTTTCTTATGAAAGTATACTTATTTTTTTAGAAGGTTGAGATAGAAACGCACATGCGTTTCTCTCAAAAGATGAGCACTTGTTCCTAACAGTGTAAAGCATTGTTAGCAGGGAATGGTGTGTTGCATTTCTGTTCAAATGCTGTAGTTTGAAAGATAAGCACTTTCCTTTGAAAGTATACTTATTTTTTAGAAGGTTGAGATAGAAACGCACATGCGTTTTTCTCAAAAGACGAGCAGTTGCTCCTAACAGTGTAAAGCATTGTTAGAATGGTATGTTGTATTGATTTTCTGTCTACATGCTGTACTTTGAAAGATAAGCATTTCTGTCTAAATGCTTTAGTTGAAATTGAAGCACTTTCCTTGAAAGTGTACTTATTTCTTTAGAAATTTGAGATAGAAACACACAAGCGTTACTCTCAAAAGAGAAATACTTGCAATTAACAGTGTAAAGCATTGTTAGAAGGGAATGGTGTGTTGCATTTCTGTTTAAATGCTGTAGTTTAAAAGATAAGCACTTTCCTTTCAAAGTATACTTATTTTTTTAGAAGGTTGAGATAGAAACGCACATGCGTTATTCTCAAAAGATGAGCACTTGCTTCTAACAGTGTAAAGCATTGTTAGAATGTACTATTGATTTTCTGTCTACATGCTGTACTTTGAAAGATAAGCATTTCTGTCTAAATGCTTTAGTTGAAATTGAAGCACTTTCCTTTGAAAGTGTACTTATTTCTTTAGAAACTTCAGATAGAAACGCACAAGCATTTCTCTCAAAAGAGAAACACTTGCAACTAACAGTGTAAAGCATTGTTAGAAGGGAATGGTGTGTTGCATTTCTGTTCAAATGCTGTAGTTTAAAAGATAAGCACTTTCTTATGAAAGTATACTTATTTTTTTAGAAGGTTGAGATAGAAACGCACATGCGTTTTTCTCAAAAGATGAGCACTTGTTCCTAACAGTGTAAAGCATTGTTAGCAGGGAATGGTGTGTTGCATTTCTGTTCAAATGCTGTAGTTTGAAAGATAAGCACTTTCCTTTGAAAGTATACTTATTTTTTTAGAAGGTTGAGATAGAAACGCACATGCGTTTTTCTCAAAAGACGAGCACTTGCTTCTAACAGTGTAAAGCATTGTTAGAATGGACTGGAGTATTGCTTTTCTGTCTACATGCTGTACTTTGAAAGATAAGCATTTCTGTCTAAATGCTTTAGTTGAAATTGAAGCACTTACCTTTGGAAGTGTACTTATTTCTTTAGAAACTTGAGATAGAAACACACAGGCATGTCTCTCAAAAGAGAAACACTTGCAACTAACAGTGTAAAGCATTGTTAGCAGGGAATGGTGTGTTGCATTTCTATGCAATTGCTGTAGTTTAAAAGATAAGCACTTTCTTATGAAAGTATACTTATTTTTTTAGAAGGTTGAGATAGAAACGCACATTCGTTTTTGTCAAAGAACGAGCACTTCCTTCTAACAGTGTAAAGCATTGTTAGCAGGGAATGGTGTGTTACATTTTTGTTCAAATGCTGTAGTTTAAAAGATAACCACTTTCTTATGAAAGTATACTTATTTTTTTAGAAGGTTGAGATAGAAACACACATTTGTTTTTCTCAAAAGACGAGCACTTGCTTCTAACAGTGTAAAGCATTGTTAGAATGGACTGGAGTATTGCTTTTCTGTCTACAAGCTGTACTTTGAAAGATAAGCATTTCTGTCTAAATGCTTTAGTTGAAATTGAAGCACTTTCCTTTGAAAGTGTACTTATTTCTTTCGAAACTTGAGATAGAAACACACAGGCATTTCTCTCAAAAGAGAAACACTTGCAACTAACAGTGTAAAGCATTGTTAGCAGGGAATGGTGTGTTGCATTTCTATTCAAATGCTGTAGTGTAAAAGATAGGTTCTTTCTTTTTAAGGTACACTTATTTTTTTAGAAGGTTGAGATAGAAAGGCACATTAGTTTTTCTCAAAAGATGAGCACTTGCTCCTAACAGTGTAAAGCATTTTTAGAATGGAATATAGTATTGATTTTCTGTCTACATGCTGTACTTTGAAAGATAAGCATTTCTGTCTAAATGCTTTAGTTGAAATTGAAGCACTTACCTTTGAAAGTGTACTTATTTCTTTAGAACCTTCAGATAGAAAAGCACAAGCATTTCTCTCAAAAGAGAAACACTTGCAACTAACAGTGTAAAGCATTGTTAGAAGGGAATGGTGTGTTGCATTTCTGTTCAAATGCTGTAGTTTAAAAGATAAGCAATTTCCTTTGAAAGTATACTTAGTTTTTTAGAAGGTTGAGATAGAAACGCACATGCGTTTTTCTCAAAAGACGAGCACTTGCTTCTAACAGTGTAAAGCATTGTTAGAATGGACTGGAGTATTGATTTTCTGTCTACATGCTGTACTTTGAAAGATAAGCATTTCTGTCTAAATGCTTAGTTGAAATTGAAGAACTTACCTTTGAACGTGTACTTATTTCTTTAGAAACTTCAGATAGAAACGCACAAGCGTTTCTCTCAAAAGAGAAACACTTGCTACTAACAGTGTAAAGCATTGTTAGAAGGGAATGGTGTGTTGCATTTCTGTTTAAATGCTGTAGTTTAAAAGATAAGCACTTTCTTATGAAAGTATACTTATTTTTTTAGAAGGTTGAGAGAGAAACGCACATGCGTTTTTCTCAAAAGACGAGCACTTGCTTTTAACAGTGTAAAGCATTGTTAGAATGGACTGGAGTATTGCTTTTCTGTCTATATGCTGTACTTTGAAAGATAAGCATTTCTGTCCAAATGCTTTAGTTGAAATTGAAGCTCTTTCCTTTGAAAGTGTAGTTATTTCTTTGAAACTTGAGATGGATACACACAAGCGTTTCTCTCAAAAGAGAAACACATGCAGTTAACAGTGTAAAACATTGTTAGAAGGGAATGGTGTGTTGCATTTCTGAACCAGTCTGAACCGGTTTGAACCGGTCTAAACCGTATTAAATCGGACTGAACCGGTCTGAAACTGTTTAAACCGATCTGAACCGGACTAAACCGGTCTGAAACAGATTAAACCAGTCTGAACCAGTTTGAACCGGTCTGAACCGGAAAAACCGGTCTGAACCGGTTTGAATAGGTTTGAACCGGATTGAACCGGTCTGAACCGAATTAAACCGGTCTGAAACGGTCTAAACCAGTTTGAACCGGTCTAAACCGGTCTAAACCGGTTTGAACCATTCTGAAATGGTTTAAACGGTCTGAACCAGTCTGAACCAGTTTGGACCAGTCTGATCCAGAAAAACCGGTCTGAACCGGTTTGAATAGGTTTGAACCGGATTGAACCGGTCTGAACCGGATTAAACCGGTCTGACCGGTCTAATCCGGTTTGAACCGGTCTAAACCATATTAAAATTTTCTGAATCAGTCTGAACCGGTTTGAACCTGTCTGTATCGGATTAAACCGGTCTGAACCGGTCTAAAACGGTGTAAACCGGTTTGCATCTTTCTAAACCGTATTAAAACGGTCTGAACTAGTCTGAACCGGTTTGAACCAGTCTCAAATGGATTAAACAGGTTTGAACAGGTTTGAACCGGTTAAAACCGGATTGAACCATTCTGAACCGGATTAAACCGTTCTGAACCGGATTGAACCGGTTTGAACCGGATTGAACCGGTCTGAACCAGAGTAAACGGGTCTGAACTGGTCTAAACCGGATTAAACTGGTCTGAACCGGTCTAAACCGGATTAAACCGGTCTGAACCGGTCTGAACCGGTTTAAACCGATCTGAACCGGATTAAACTGGTCTGAACTGGATAGAAAGGGTCTGAATCGGTTTGAACCAATTTGAACCGGATTAAAGTGGTCTGAACCAGTCTGAACCGGTTTGAACCGGTCTAAACCGTATTAAAACGGTCTGAACCAGTCTTAAACGGTTTGAACCGGTTGGAACCGGATTAAAACGTGTGAACCGGATTAAACCTGTCTAAACCGGTCTAAACCGGTTTGAACCGGTCTAAACCGTATTAAACCGTACTGAAGCAGTCTGAACTGGTTTGAACCGGTTTGAACCGGTGTAAACCGGATTAAACCGGTCTGAACCGGTTTAAACCGATCTGAACCGGATTAAACCGGTCTGAACCGGATTAAACCAGTCTGAACCAGTTTGAACCGGTCTGAACCGGAAAAACTGGTCTGAACCGGTTTGAATAGGTTTGAACCGGACTGAACCGTTATAAACCGTATTAAAACGGTCTGAACCAGTCTGAACCGGTTTGAACCGGTTGGAACCGGATTAAACCGGTCTAAACCGATCTAAACAGGTTTGAACCAGTCTAAACCGTATTAAACCGGATTAAACCAGTCTGAAACGGTCTAAACCGTTTTGAACCGGTCTAAACCGGATTAAACCGGTGTGAACTGGATTAAACCACTCTGAACCAGTTTGAACCGGTCTGAAACAGAAAAACCCGTCTGAACAGGTTTGATCCGGTTTGAACCGGATTGAACCGATCTGAACCGGATTAAACCGGTCTGAAACGGTCTAAATCGGTTTGAACCAGTCAAAACCGGATTAAACCGGTCTGAACTGGATTAAACCACTCTGAACCAGTTTGAACCGGTCTGAACCGGAAAAACCCGTCTGAACCGGTTTGACTCGGTTTGAACCGGTTTGAACCGGTTTGAACAGGTCTCAACCGGATTAAACCGGTCTGAACCAGTCTGAACTGGTTTGAACCCGTGTGAACCGCATTAAACAGGTCTGAACTGGATATATCCGGTCTGAACGGGTCTAAACCGGTTTGAACCGGTCTTAACCGGAAAAACCGTTCTGTATCTGTTTGAACCGGATTGAACTGGATTGAACCGGTCTGAACCGGAAAAACCGGTCTAGACCGTTTTGAACCGGCTTGAACCGGTTTGAACCGGTCTAAACCGTATTAAAACGGTATAAACCGTATTAAACAGGATTAAACCGGTCTGAACCGGTTTGAAACGGTTTGAACCGGTCTGAACCAGTCTAAACCAGATTAAACCGGTCTGAACCAGTCTGAACTGGTTTGAACCGGTCTGAACCGGAAAAACCGGTCTTAACCGGATTGAACCGGTATGAACCGGATTGAACTGGTCTGAACCGGATTAAACCGGTCTGAATGGTCTAAACCGGTTTGAACCGGTCTAAACCGGTCTAAAACGTTTTGAACCGGTCTAAACCGTATTAAAACAGTCTGAACCAGTCTGAACCGGTTTGAACCAGTCTCAAACGGATTAAACCGGTTTGAACAGGTTTGAACCGGTCTAAACCGGTCTTAACCGGTTTAAACCGATCTGAACCGGAGTAAACCGGTCTGAACCGGATTAAACCAGTCTGAACCAGTTTGAACCGGTCTGAACCGGAAAAACCGGTCTGAACCGGTTTGAATAGGATTGAACCGGATTGAACCGGTCTGAACCAGACTAAACCGGTCTGAACGGGTCTAAACTGGTTTTAACCGGTCTAATCAGGTCTAAACCGGTTTGAACCGGTGTAAACCGTATTAAAACGGTCTGAACCAGTCTGAACTTGTTTGAACAGGTCTAAACCGTATTAAAACGGTCTGAACCAGTCTTAAACGGTTTTAACCGGTTGGAACCGGATTAAACCGGTCTAAACAGGTTTGAAAAGGTCTAAATCGGTCTAAACCTGTTTGAACCAGTCTAAACCGGATTAAACCGGTCTGAACCGGTTTGAAACAGTTTGAACCGGTCTGAACCGGTTTGAACAGGTTTGAACCGGATTGAACCAGTCTGAACCGGACCAAACCGGTCTGAACCAGTCTGAACAGGTTTGAATCGGTTTGAACAGGTCTAAACAGTATTAAACCGGACTGAACCAGTCTGAACCGGTTTGAACCGGTCTGAATCGGTCTAAACCGGTTTGAACATGTCTGAACCGGAAAAACAGGTCTGAACAGGTTTGAACCAGTTTGAACCGATCTGAACCGGAGGAATCCAGTGTGAACCGGATTGTACCGGTTTGAACCGGATTGAACTGGTCTGAACCAGATTAAACGGGTCTGAACCGGTCTGAACCGGATTAAACTGGTCTGAACAGGATTGAAATGGTTTGAACCGGTCTGAACCAGTTTGAACCGGTTTGAACCAGTCTGAACCGGATTAAAGCGGTCTGAACCAGTCTGAACCGGTTTGAACCAGTCTGAACCGGTTTGAATAGGATTGAAGCGGATTGAACCGGTCTGAACCGGATTAAATAGTCTGAACCGGTCTAAACCGGTTTGAACCAGTCTAAACCGGTCTAAACCAGTTTGAACCGGTCTAAACCGTATTAAAACGGTCTGATCCAGTCTGAACCGGATTGAACCGGTCTGAACCGGATTATACCAGTCTGAAACGGTCTAAACATGTTTGAACCGGTCTAAACCAGTCTAAACTGGTTTAAACCGGTCTAAACCGTATTAAAACGGTCTGAACCGGTTTGAATCGGTTTGAACCGGATTGAACCGGTCTGAACCGTCTTAAACTGGTCTGAACCGGTTTGAACCATTCTAAACCGGATTAAAACGGTCTGAACCGGTTTGAAACGGTTTGAACCGGTCTGAACCGGTTTGAACCGGTCTGAACCAGATTAAACCGGTCTGAACCCGTCTAAACCGGATTAAACCGGTCTGAACCGGATTAAAATGTTCTGAATCGGTCTGAACGAGTTTGAACCTGACTAAACCGTTCTAAAACGGTTTGACACGGTTTGAACCGGTCTGAACCGGTCTGAACCGCCTTAAACCGGTCTGAACCGGTTTGAACCGGTCTAAACCGAATTAAACCGGTCTAAACCAGTTTGAACCAGTCTAAACCGGTCTAACCCGGTTTGAACCGGTCTAAACCGTATTAAAACGGTCTGACCCAATCTGAACCGTTTTGAACCGGTCTGAACCGGATTAAACCGGTCTGAACCGTCTTAAACCGGTCTGAACCGGTTTGAACCGGTCTAAACCGGATTAAACCGGTCTGAAACAGTTTGAACCGGTCTGAACCGGTTTGAACCGGTCTGAACCGGATTAAACCAGGCTGAACCAGTTTGAACCCGTCTGAACCGGAAAAACCAGTCTGAACCGGTCTAAACCGGTCTAAACCGGTTTGAACCGGTCTAAACCGTATTAAAACGGTCTGACCCAGTCTGAACCGGTTTGAACCGGTCGGGACCGGATTAAACCGGTCTGAACCGGTCTAAAATGGATTAAACCGGTCTGAACCGGATTAAACCGTTCTGAATCGGTCTAAACCGGTTTGAACCTGTCTAAACCGGTCTAAACCGGGTTGAAACGGTTTAAACCGATCTGAACCAGTATGAACCGGTTTGAACCGGATTGAACCAGTTTGAACCAGATTAAACCGGTCTAAACCGGTTTGAACCGGTCTAAACCGTATTAAACCGGTCTGCACCAGTCTGAACCGGTTTGAAACTGTCTGAAACAGATTAAACCACTCTGAACCGCTTTGAACCGGTTTGAACCGGATTAAACCATTCTCAACCGGATTAAACCGGTCTGAACCAGTCTGAACTGGTTTGAACCGATCTAAACAGGTCTAAACCGGCTTGAACCGGTCTAAACCATATTAAAACTATCTGAACCAGTCTGAACCGGTCTGTACCGGTCTAAACCAGATTAAACCGGTCTGAACCAGTCTGAACTGGTTTGAACCGGTCTGAACCGGAAAAACCGGTCTAAACCGGATTGAACCGGTATGAACCGGATTGAACTGGTCTGAACCGGATTAAACCGGTCTGAACTGGTCTAAACCGGATTAAACCGGTCTGAACCGGTCTGAAACAGTTTGAACCGGTCTAAACCGGTTTGAACCGGTCTAAACCGTATTAAAACGGTCTGACCCAGTCTGAACCGGTTTGAACCGGTCGGGACCGGATTAAACCGGTCTGAACCGGTCTAAAATGGATTAAACCGGTCTGAACCGGATTAAACCGTTCTGAATCGGTGTAAACCGGTTTGAACCTGTCTAAACCGGTCTAAACCGGGTTGAAACGGTTTAAACCGATCTGAACCAGTATGAACCGGTTTGAACCGGATTGAACCAGTTTGAACCAGATTAAACCGGTCTAAACCGGTTTGAACCGGTCTAAACCGTATTAAACCGGTCTGCACCAGACTGAACCGGTTTGAAACTGTCTGAAACAGATTAAACCACTCTGAACCGCTTTGAACCGGTTTGAACCGGATTAAACCATTCTCAACCGGATTAAACCGGTCTGAACCAGTCTGAACCGGTTTGAACCGATCTAAACAGGTCTAAATCGGCTTGAACCGGTCTAAACCATATTAAAACTATCTGAACCAGTCTGAACCGGTCTGTACCGGTCTAAACCAGATTAAACCGGTCTGAACCAGTCTGAACTGGTTTGAACCGGTCTGAACCGGATAAAACCGGTCTAAACCGGATTGAACCGGTATGAACCGGATTGAACTGGTCTGAACCGGATTAAACCGGTCTGAACTGGTCTAAACCGGTTTGAACCGGTCTAAACCGTATTAAAACGGTCTGAACCAGTCTGACCCGGTTTGAACCAGTCTCAAACGGATTAAACCGGTTTGAACAGGTTTGAACCGGTCTAAACCGGATTAAACCGGTCTGAACCGGTCTGAACCGGTTTAAACCGATCTGAACCGGATTAAACCGGTCTGAACTGGATTAAACCAGTCTGAACCAGTTTGAACCGGTCTGAACCGGAAAAAACGGTCTGAACCGGTTTGAATAGGTTTGAACCGGATTGAACCGGTCTGAACGGGTCTAAACTGGTTTGAACCGGTCTAAACCGGTTTGAAATGGTTTGAACCGGTCTGAACCGGTTTGAACCGGTTTGAACCAGTATGAACCGGTTTGAATCGGTTTGAACCGGATTGAACTGATCTGAACCGGATTAAATCGGTTTGAACCGGTCTAAACCGGATTAAACCAGACTGAACCAGTCTGAACAGGTTTGAACCTGTCTGAACCGTTCTAAACCGGTCTGAACCAGTCTTAACCAGTTTGAACCGGTTGGAACCGGATTAAACCGGTCTGAACCGGATTAAACTGGTCTAAACCGGTCTAAACAGGTTTGAAACGGTCTAAATCGGTCTTAACCTGTTTGAACCAGTCTAAACCGGATTAAACCGGTCTGAACCGGATTAAACCGGTCTGAACCAGTCTGAACAGGTTTGAATCGGTTTGAACCGGTCTAAACTGTATTAAACCGGACTGAACCAGTCTGAACAGGTTTTAACCGGTCTGAACCGTTCTAAACCGGTTTGAACAGGTATGAACCGGAAAAACCGGTCTGTACAGGTTTGAACCGGTTTGAACCGGATTGAACCGGTCTGAACCGGAGAAACCAGTCTCAATCGGTTTGAATAGGTTTGAACCAGATTAAACCAGGCTGAATCAGTTTGAACCGGTCTATACCAGAAAAACCAGACTGAACCGGTCTAAACCGGTCTAAACCGGTTTGAACCGGTCTAAACCGTGTTAATACGTTCTGACCCAGTCTCAACCGGTTTGAACCGGTCTGAACCGGATTAACCAGGCTGAACCAGTTTGAACCGGTCTGAACCGGAAAAACCAGTCTGAACCGGTTTGAAGCATATTGAACCGGTCTGAACCGGATTAAACCGGTCTGAACTGGTCTAAACCGGTTTGAACCGGTCTAAACTGGTCTAAACCGGTTTGAACCGGTCTAAACCGGTCTAAACCGGTTTGAACAGGTCTAAACCGTATTAAAACGTTCTGACCCAGTCTGAACCAGTTTGAACCGGTCTGAACCGGATTGAACCAGTCTGAACCGGATTAAACCGGCCTGACCTAGTCTGAACAGGTTTGAACCGGTTTGAACCGGTCTAAACCGTATTAAACCGGACTGAACCAGTCTGAACAGGTTTGAACCGGTCTGAACCGTTCTAAACCGGTTTGAACAGGTATGAACCGGAAAAACCGGTCTGTACAGGTTTGAACCGGTTTGAACCAGATTGAACCGGTCTGAACCGGAGAAACCAGTCTCAATCGGTTTGAATAGGTTTGAACCGGATTAAACCAGGCTGAACCAGGTTGAACCGGTCTGTACCAGAAAAACCAGACTGAACCGGTCTGAACCAGTTTAAACCGATCTGAACCGGGCTAAACCGTATTAAACCGGACTGAAACAGTCTGAACAGGTTTGAACCGGTCTGAACCGTTCTAAACCGGTTTGAACAGGTATGAACCGGAAAAACTGGTCTGTACAGGTTTGAACCGGTTTGAACCGGATTGAACCGGTCTGAACCGGAGAAACCAGTCTGAATCGGTTTGAATAGGTTTGAACCATATTAAAACTATCTGAACCAGTCTGAACCGGTCTGTACCGGTCTAAACCAGATTAAACCGGTCCAAACCAGTCTGAACTGGTTTGAACCGGTCTGAACCGGAAAAACCGGTCTTAACTGGATTGAACCGGTATGAACCGGATTGAACTGGTCTGAACCGGATTAAACCGGTCTGAACTGGTCTAAACCGGTTTGAACCGGTCTAAACCGGTCTAAAACGGTTTGAACCGGTTTAAACCGTATTAAAACGGTCTGAACCAGTCTGAACCGGTTTGAACCAGTCTCAAACGGATTAAACCGGTTTGAACAGGTTAGCATTTCTGTCTAAATGCTTTAGTTGAAATTGAAGCACTTTCCTTTGAAAGTGTACTTATTTCTTTAGAAACTTGAGATAGAAACACACAGCTCTTTCTCAAAAGAGAAACACTTGCAACTAACAGTGTAAAGCATTGTTAGAAGGGAATGTTGTGTTGCATTTCTGTTCAAATGCTGTAGTTTAAAAGATAATCACTTTCTTATGAAAGTATACTTATTTTTTTAGATGGCTGAGATAGAAATGCACATGCGTTTTTCACAAAAGACGAGCACTTGCTTCTAACTGTGTGAAGCATTGTTACAATGGACTGGAGTATTGCTTTTCTGTCTACATGCTGTACTTTGAAAGATAAGCATCTCTGTCTAAATGCTTTAGTTGAAATTGAAGCACTTTCCTTTGAAAGTGTAGTTATTTCTTTAGAAACTTGAGATGGATACACACAAGCGTTTCTCTCAAAAGAGAAACACATGCAGTTAACAGTGTAAAGCATTGTTAGAAGGGAATGGTGTGTTGCATTTCTGAACCAGTCTGAACCGGTCTGAACCGGTTTGAACCGGTCTAAACCGTATTAAACCGGACTGAACCGGTCTGACACTGTTTAAACCGATATGAACCGGACTAAACCCGTCTGAAACAGATTAAACCAGTCTGAACCAGTTTGAACCGGTCTGAACCGGAAAAACCGGTCTTAACTGGATTGAACCGGTTTGAACCGGATTGAACCGGTTTGAACCGGATTGAACTGGTCTGAAACGGATTAAACCGGTCTCAACGGGTATAAACCGGTTTGAACCGGTCTGAACCGGATTAAACCGGTCTGAAATGGTCTAAACCTGTTTGAACCGGTCTAAACCGGTCTGAACCAGTTTGAAACGATTTGAACCGGTCTAAACCGGTTTGAACCTGTCTAAACCGGTCTAAACAGGTTTGAAACGGTTTAAACCGGTCTGAACCGGTTTGAATCGGTTTGATCTGGATTGAACCGATCTGAACTGGATTAAACCGGTTTGAACCGGTCTAAACCGGATTAAAACGGTGTCAACCAGTCTTAACCGGTTTGAACCGGTTGGAACCGGATTAAACCAGTCTGAACCGGATTAAACCAGTCTAAACAGGTTTGAAACGGTCTAAATCGGTCTAAACGTGTTTGAACCAGTCTAAAACAGATTAAACCGGTCTGAACCGGTTTGAAACTGGTTGAACCGGTCTGAACCTGTTTGAACCGGTTTGAACCGGATTGAACCAGTCTGAACTGGATTAAACCGGTCTGAAACAGTCTGAACCGGTTTGAACCGGTCTAAACCGTATTAAACCGGTCTGAACCAGTCTGAACCGGTTTGAACCGGTCTAAACCGTATTAAACCGGTCTGAACCAGTCTGAAACGGTTTGAACCGGTTGGAACCGGATTAAACCAGTCTGAAACGGATTAAACCGGTCTGAAAGGGGCTAAACCGGTTTGAACTGGTCTAAACCGGTCTAAACCGGTTTGAACCAGTCTGAACCGGATTTAAACGGTCTGAACCAGTCTGAACCGGTTTGAACCATTCTCAAACGGATTAAACCGGTTTGAACAGGTTTGAACCGGTTAAAACCGGATTGAACCATTCTGAACCGGATTGAACCGGTCAGAACCGAATTGAACCGGTTTGAACCGGACTGAACCGGTCTGAACCAGATTAAACGGGTCTGAACTGGTCTAAACCGGATTAAACTGGTCTGAACCTGTCTAAACCGGATTAAACTAGTCTGAACCGGATTGAAACGGTTTGAACCGGTTGGAACCGGTTGGAACCGGTTTGAACCAGTTTGATCCGGATTAAAGCGGTCTGAACCAGTCTGAACCGGTTTGAACCGGTATAAACCGGAATAAACCGGTTTGAACCTGTCTGAACCGTCCTAAATCGGTCTGAACCGGTTTAAACAGGTCTAAACCGGATTAAACCGGTCTGAACCGGTTTGAAACGGTTTGAACCGGTCTGAACTGGTTTGAACCGGTCTGAACTGGCCTAAACCGGTTTGAACCAGTATAAACCGGATTAAACCGGTTTGAACCGGTCTAAACCGGATTAAACCGGTCTGAACCAGTTTGACACGGTTTGAACTGGTCTGAATCGTTTTGAATCGTTCTGAACCGGATTGAACCGGTCTAAACCATATTAAACTGGTCTGAATCGGTCTAAACCGGTTTGAACCGTTCTAAACCGTATTAAACCGGTCTGAACCAGTCTGAACCGGTTTGAACCAGTCTGGAGCGGATTAAACCGGTCTGAACCGGTCTGAACCGGTTTGAAGCGGTCTAAACCGGATTAAAACGGTCTGAACCGGAATGAACCGGTCTGAACCGGTTTGAACCGGTTTGAACCGGTCTGAACCGGATTAAAATGCTCTGAACCGGTTTGAACCGATTTGAACTGGATTGAACCGTTCTGAACCAGATTAAACCGGTCTCAACCGGTCTAATCCGGATTAAACCGGTCTGAACCGCATTAAACCGGTCTAAACCGGTCTAAACCGGTTTGAACCGGTCTAAACCATACTAAACAGTACTGAACCAGTCTGAACCGGTTTCAAACCGGTTTGAAACGGTCTAAACCGGATTAAATCGGTTTGAACCGTTCTGAACCGGTTTGAACAGATCTGAACCGGATTAAACCAATCTGACCAGGATTAAACCAGGATGAACCAGTTTGAACCGGTCTGAACCGGAAAAACCGGTCTGAACCGGTTTGAATAGGTTTGAACCGGTTTGAACCGGTCTAAACCGGATTAAACCGTTCTGAATCGGTCTAAACCGGTTTGAACCTGTCTAAACCGGTCTAAACAGGTTTGAAACGGTTTCAACCGGTCTGAACCGGTTTGAATCGGTTTGAACTGGATTGAACCGATCTGAACCGGATTAAACCGATCTGAACCAGTATGAAACGGTTTGAACCGGATTGAACCTTTCTGAACCAGATTAAACCAGTCTAAACCGGTTTGAACCGGTCTAAACCGTATTAAACCGGTCTGAACCTGTCTGAACCGGTTTGAACCGGTATGAACCGGATTATACCGCTCTGAACCGCTTTGAAATGGTTTGAACCGGATTGAACGGGTCTGCACCGGATTAATCCGTTCTGAACCGCTCTGAACCGCTTTGAACCGGTTTGAACCGGTTTGAACAGGTCTGAATCGGATTAAACCGGTCTAAACCGGTCTAAACTGGTTTGAACCGGTCTAAACCGGATTAAACTGGTCTGAACCGGTCTAAGCCGGATTAAACCGGTCTGAACCGGTCTAAACCTGTTCGAACCGGAGTGAACCGGAAAACGGTCTGAACCGGTTTGAACCGGTCTATACCGGTTTGAACCGGTCTAAACTAGATTAAACCGGTCTGAACCAGTCTAACCCGGTTTGAACCGGTCTAAACTGGTCTCAACAGGTTTGAACCGGTCTAAAACATATTAAAATGATCTGAACCAGTCTGAACCGGTTTGAACCGGTCTGAACTGGAATAAACCGCTCTGAACCGCTTTGAACCGGTTTGAACCGGATTGAACCGGTCTGCAACGGATTAAACAGTTCTGAACCGCTCTGAACCGCTTTGAACCAGTTTGAACCGGTTTGAACAGGTCTGAATCGGATTAAACCGGTCTAAACCGGTCTAAACTGGTTTGAACCGGTCTAAGCCGGATTAAACCGGTCTGAACCGGTCTAAACCTGTTCGAACCGGAGGGAACCGGAAAACGGTCTGAACCGGTTTGAACCGGTTTGAACCGGTCTGAACCGGATTACACCAGTCTGAACCGGTTCGAACCAGTCTAAACCGGATTAAACCGTTTTCAACCGGTCTAAACCGTATTAAAACGATCTGAACCAGTCTGAACCGGTTTGAACCGCTTTAAACCGGATTAAACCGGTTTGAACCGGTCTAAACCATATTAAAACGATGTGAACCAGTCTGAACCGGTTTGAACCAGTCTGAACTGGATTAAACCGGTCGGAACCGGTTTGAACCGGTCTGAACTGGATTAAACCGGTCTGAACCGGTTTGAACCAGTCTAAACCGGATTAAACCGGTTTGAACCAGACTAAACCGTATTAAAACGGTCTGAACCAGTCTGGACCGGTTTGAACCGGTCTGAACCGGATTAAACTGGTCTTAACTGGTTTGAACTGGTTGGAACGGGATTAAACCGGTCTGAACCGGTCTAAGCCGGATTAAACCGGTCTGAACCGGTCTAAACCTGTTCGAACCGGAGTGAACCGGAAAACGGTCTGAACCGGTTTGAACCGGTTCGAACCGGTCTATACCGGTTCGAACCGGTCTAAACTAGAATAAACCGGTCTGAACCAGTCTAACCCGTTTTGAACCGGTCTAAACCGGTCTCAACAGGTTTGAACCGGTCTAAAACATATTAAAACGATCTGAACCAGTCTGAACCGGTTAATCGGTCTGAACTGGATTAAACCGGTCGGAACCGATTTGAACCGGTCTGAACCGGATTAAACCGGTCTGAACCGGTTTGAACCAGTCTAAACCGGATTAAACCGGTTTGAACCGGCCTAAACCATATTAAAACGATCTGAACCAGTCTTAACCGTTTTGAACCGGTCTGAACTGGATTAAACCGGTCGGAACCGGTTTGAACCGTTCTGAACCGGATTAAACCGGTCTGAACCGGTTTGAACCAGTCGAATCCGGATTAAACCGGTTTGAACCATTCTAAACCGTATTAAAACGGTCTGAACAAGTCTGGACCGGTTTGAAACTTTCTGAACCGGATTAAACTGGTCTTAACTGGTTTGAACCGGTTGGAATGGGATTAAAAAGGTCTGAACCGGATTAAACCGTTCTAAACCGTCTAAACCGGTTTGAACCAGTCGAAACCGTATTAAACAGGACTGAACCAGTCTGAACCGGTATCAAACCGGTTTGAAATGGTCTAAACCGGATTAAATCGGTCTGAACCGTTCTGAACCGGTTTGAACCGATCTGAACCGAATTAAACAAGTCTGACCCGGATTAAACCAGGCTGAACCAGTTTGAACCGGTCTGAACCGGAAAAACCGGTCTGATCCGGTTTGAATAGGTTTGAACCGGATTCAACCGGTCTGAACCAGATTAAAGCGGTCTGAACCGGTCTAAACCGCTCTAAAACGGTTTGAACCGGTCTAAACCGTATTAAAACGGTCTGAACCAGTCTGAAGCGGTTTGAATAGGTTTGAACCGGTTTGAACCGGTCTAAACCGTTTTAAACCGGTCTGAACCGGTCTAAACCGGATTAAACCATTCTGATTCGGTCTAAACCGGTTTGAACCTGTCTAAACCGGTCTAAACAGGTTTGAAACGGTTTCAACCGGTCTGAACCGGTTTGAATCGGTTTGAACTGGATTGAACCGATCTGAACCGGATTAAACCGATCTGAACCAGTATGAAACGGTTTGAACCGGATTGAACCGGTCTGAACCAGATTAAACCAGTCTGAACCGGTTTGAACCGGTCTAAACCGTATTAAACCGGTCTGAACCAGTCTAAACCGGTTTGAACCGGTCTGCATCGGATTAAACCGTTCTGAACCGCTCTGAACCGCGTTGAACCGGTTTGAACCGGATTGAACAGGTCTGAATCGGATTAAACCGGTCTGAACCAGTTTGAAACGGTTTGAACTGGTCTGAATCGGTTTGAATCGTTTTGAACCGGATTGAACCAGTCTGAACCGGATTAAACCGTTCTGAATTGGTCTAAACCGGTTTGAACCATTCTAAACCGTATTAAACCGGTCTAAATCAGTCTGAACCGGTTTGAACCGGTGTGAAACGGATTAAACCGGTCTGAACCGGTTTGAAACGGTATGAACCGGATTGAACCTGTCTGAACCGGATTAAACCGTTCTAAACCGCTCTGAACCGGTTTGATCCGGTCTAAACCGGTTTGAACCGGTCTGAACCGGATTAAACCGGTCTGAACCAGTTTGAACCGATTTGAACTGGATTGAACCGTTCTGAACCAGATTAAACCGGTCTCAACCGGTCTAATCCGGATTAAACCGGTCTGAACCGGTCTAAAGCGGATTAAACCGGTCTGAACCGGTCTAAACCTGTTCGAACCGGTCTGAACCGGAAAACGGTCTGAGCCGGTTTGAACCGGTTTGAACCGGTCTATACCGGTTCGAACCGGTCTAAACTAGATTAAACCGGTCTGAACCAGTCTAACCCGGTTTGAACCGGTCTAAACCGGTCTCAACAGGTTTGAACCGGTCTAAAACATATTAAAACGATCTGAACCAGTCTGAACCGGTTTGAACCGGTCTGAACTGGATTAACCCGGTCGGAACCGGTTTGAACCGGTCTGAACCGGATTAAACCGGTCTGAACCGGTTTGAACCAGTCTAAACCGAATTAAACCGGTTTGAAACAGTCTAAACCATATTAAAACGATCTGAACCAGTCTGAACCGGTTTGAACCGGTCTGAACTGGATTAAACCGGTCTGAACCGGTTTGAACCGGTCTGAACCGGATTAAACCGGTCTGAACCGGTTTGAACCAGTCTGAACCGGATTAAACCGGTCTGAACTGGTCTAAACCGGTTTGAACCGGTCTAAACCGGTCTAAAACGGTTTGAACCGGTTTAAACCGTATTAAAACGGTCTGAACCAGTCTGAACCGGTTTGAACCAGTCTCAAACGGATTAAACCGGTTTGAACAGGTTAGCATTTCTGTCTAAATGCTTTAGTTGAAATTGAAGCACTTTCCTTTGAAAGTGTACTTATTTCTTTAGAAACTTGAGATAGAAACACACAGCTCTTTCTCAAAAGAGAAACACTTGCAACTAACAGTGTAAAGCATTGTTAGAAGGGAATGTTGTGTTGCATTTCTGTTCAAATGCTGTAGTTTAAAAGATAATCACTTTCTTATGAAAGTATACTTATTTTTTTAGATGGCTGAGATAGAAATGCACATGCGTTTTTCACAAAAGACGAGCACTTGCTTCTAACTGTGTGAAGCATTGTTACAATGGACTGGAGTATTGCTTTTCTGTCTACATGCTGTACTTTGAAAGATAAGCATTTCTGTCTAAATGCTTTAGTTGAAATTGAAGCACTTTCCTTTGAAAGTGTAGTTATTTCTTTAGAAACTTGAGATGGATACACACAAGCGTTTCTCTCAAAAGAGAAACACATGCAGTTAACAGTGTAAAGCATTGTTAGAAGGGAATGGTGTGTTGCATTTCTGAACCAGTCTGAACCGGTCTGAACCGGTTTGAACCGGTCTAAACCGTATTAAACCGGACTGAACCGGTCTGACACTGTTTAAACCGATATGAACCGGACTAAACCCGTCTGAAACAGATTAAACCAGTCTGAACCAGTTTGAACCGGTCTGAACCGGAAAAACCGGTCTTAACTGGATTGAACCGGTTTGAACCGGATTGAACCGGTTTGAACCGGATTGAACTGGTCTGAAACGGATTAAACCGGTCTCAACGGGTATAAACCGGTTTGAACCGGTCTGAACCGGATTAAACCGGTCTGAAATGGTCTAAACCTGTTTGAACCGGTCTAAACCGGTCTGAACCAGTTTGAAACGATTTGAACCGGTCTAAACCGGTTTGAACCTGTCTAAACCGGTCTAAACAGGTTTGAAACGGTTTAAACCGGTCTGAACCGGTTTGAATCGGTTTGATCTGGATTGAACCGATCTGAACTGGATTAAACCGGTTTGAACCGGTCTAAACCGGATTAAAACGGTGTCAACCAGTCTTAACCGGTTTGAACCGGTTGGAACCGGATTAAACCAGTCTGAACCGGATTAAACCAGTCTAAACAGGTTTGAAACGGTCTAAATCGGTCTAAACGTGTTTGAACCAGTCTAAAACAGATTAAACCGGTCTGAACCGGTTTGAAACTGGTTGAACCGGTCTGAACCGCTTTGAACAGGTTTGAACCGGATTGAACCAGTCTGAACTGGATTAAACCGGTCTGAACCAGTTTGAACAGGTTTGAACCGGTTTGAACCGGTCTAAACCGTATTAAACCGGACTGAACCAGTCTGAACCGGTTTGAACCGGTCTAAACCGTATTAAAACGGTCTGAACCAGTCTGAAACGGTTTGAACCGGTTGGAACCGGATTAAACCAGTCTGAAACGGATTAAACCGGTCTGAAAGGGGCTAAACCGGTTTGAACTGGTCTAAACCGGTCTAAACCGGTTTGAACCAGTCTGAACCGGATTTAAACGGTCTGAACCAGTCTGAACCGGTTTGAACCATTCTCAAACGGATTAAACCGGTTTGAACAGGTTTGAACCGGTTAAAACCGGATTGAACCATTCTGAACCGGATTGAACCGGTCAGAACCGAATTGAACCGGTTTGAACCGGACTGAACCGGTCTGAACCAGATTAAACGGGTCTGAACTGGTCTAAACCGGATTAAACTGGTCTGAACCTGTCTAAACCGGATTAAACTAGTCTGAACCGGATTGAAACGGTTTGAACCGGTTGGAACCGGTTGGAACCGGTTTGAACCAGTTTGATCCGGATTAAAGCGGTCTGAACCAGTCTGAACCGGTTTGAACCGGTATAAACCGGAATAAACCGGTTTGAACCTGTCTGAACCGTCCTAAATCGGTCTGAACCGGTTTAAACTGGTCTAAACCGGATTAAACCGGTCTGAATCGGTTTGAAACGGTTTGAACCGGTCTGAACTGGTTTGAACCGGTCTGAACTGGATTAAACCGGTCTGAACCGGTTTGAACCAGTCTAAACCGGATTAAACCGGTTTGAACCGGTCTAAACCGGATTAAACCGGTCTGAACCAGTTTGACACGGTTTGAACTGGTCTGAATCGTTTTGAATCGTTCTGAACCGGATTGAACCGGTCTGAGCCGTATTAAACCGTTCTGAATCGGTCTAAACCGGTTTGAACCGTTCTAAACCGTATTAAACCGGTCTAAATCAGTCTGAACCGGTTTGAACCGGATTAAACCGTTCTAAACCGGTCTGAACCGGTTTGATCCGGTCTAAACCGGTTTGAACCGGTCTGAACCGGAATGAACCGGTCTGAACCGGTTTGAACCGGTTTGAACCGGTCTGAACCGGATTAAAATGCTCTGAACCGGTTTGAACCGATTTGAACTGGATTGAACCGTTCTGAACCAGATTAAACCGGTCTCAACCGGTCTAATCCGGATTAAACCGGTCTGAACCGCATTAAACCGGTCTAAACCGGTCTAAACCGGTTTGAACCGGTCTAAACCATACTAAACAGTACTGAACCAGTCTGAACCGGTTTCAAACCGGTTTGAAACGGTCTAAACCGGATTAAATCGGTTTGAACCGTTCTGAACCGGTTTGAACAGATCTGAACCGGATTAAACCAATCTGACCAGGATTAAACCAGGATGAACCAGTTTGAACCGGTCTGAACCGGAAAAACCGGTCTGAACCGGTTTGAATAGGTTTGAACCGGTTTGAACCGGTCTAAACCGGATTAAACCGTTCTGAATCGGTCTAAACCGGTTTGAACCTGTCTAAACCGGTCTAAACAGGTTTGAAACGGTTTCAACCGGTCTGAACCGGTTTGAATTGGTTTGAACTGGATTGAACCGATCTGAACCGGATTAAACCGATCTGAACCAGTATGAAACGGTTTGAACCGGATTGAACCTTTCTGAACCAGATTAAACCAGTCTAAACCGGTTTGAACCGGTCTAAACCGTATTAAACCGGTCTGAACCTGTCTGAACCGGTTTGAACCGGTATGAACCGGATTATACCGCTCTGAACCGCTTTGAAATGGTTTGAACCGGATTGAACGGGTCTGCACCGGATTAATCCGTTCTGAACCGCTCTGAACCGCTTTGAACCGGTTTGAACCGGTTTGAACAGGTCTGAATCGGATTAAACCGGTCTAAACCGGTCTAAACTGGTTTGAACCGGTCTAAACCGGATTAAACTGGTCTGAACCGGTCTAAGCCGGATTAAACCGGTCTGAACCGGTCTAAACCTGTTCGAACCGGAGTGAACCGGAAAACGGTCTGAACCGGTTTGAACCGGTCTATACCGGTTTGAACCGGTCTAAACTAGATTAAACCGGTCTGAACCAGTCTAACCCGGTTTGAACCGGTCTAAACTGGTCTCAACAGGTTTGAACCGGTCTAAAACATATTAAAATGATCTGAACCAGTCTGAACCGGTTTGAACCGGTCTGAACTGGAATAAACCGCTCTGAACCGCTTTGAACCGGTTTGAACCGGATTGAACCGGTCTGCAACGGATTAAACAGTTCTGAACCGCTCTGAACCGCTTTGAACCAGTTTGAACCGGTTTGAACAGGTCTGAATCGGATTAAACCGGTCTAAACCGGTCTAAACTGGTTTGAACCGGTCTAAGCCGGATTAAACCGGTCTGAACCGGTCTAAACCTGTTCGAACCGGAGGGAACCGGAAAACGGTCTGAACCGGTTTGAACCGGTCTGAACCGGATTACACCAGTCTGAACCGGTTCGAACCAGTCTAAACCGGATTAAACCGTTTTCAACCGGTCTAAACCGTATTAAAACGATCTGAACCAGTCTGAACCGGTTTGAACCGCTTTAAACCGGATTAAACCGGTTTGAACCGGTCTAAACCATATTAAAACGATGTGAACCAGTCTGAACCGGTTTGAACCAGTCTGAACTGGATTAAACCGGTCGGAACCGGTTTGAACCGGTCTGAACTGGATTAAACCGGTCTGAACCGGTTTGAACCAGTCTAAACCGGATTAAACCGGTTTGAACCAGACTAAACCGTATTAAAACGGTCTGAACCAGTCTGGACCGGTTTGAACCGGTCTGAACCGGATTAAACTGGTCTTAACTGGTTTGAACTGGTTGGAACGGGATTAAACCGGTCTGAACCGGTCTAAGCCGGATTAAACCGGTCTGAACCGGTCTAAACCTGTTCGAACCGGAGTGAACCGGAAAACGGTCTGAACCGGTTTGAACCGGTTCGAACCGGTCTATACCGGTTCGAACCGGTCTAAACTAGAATAAACCGGTCTGAACCAGTCTAACCCGTTTTGAACCGGTCTAAACCGGTCTCAACAGGTTTGAACCGGTCTAAAACATATTAAAACGATCTGAACCAGTCTGAACCGGTTAATCGGTCTGAACTGGATTAAACCGGTCGGAACCGATTTGAACCGGTCTGAACCGGATTAAACCGGTCTGAACCGGTTTGAACCAGTCTAAACCGGATTAAACCGGTTTGAACCGGCCTAAACCATATTAAAACGATCTGAACCAGTCTTAACCGTTTTGAACCGGTCTGAACTGGATTAAACCGGTCGGAACCGGTTTGAACCGTTCTGAACCGGATTAAACCGGTCTGAACCGGTTTGAACCAGTCGAATCCGGATTAAACCGGTTTGAACCATTCTAAACCGTATTAAAACGGTCTGAACAAGTCTGGACCGGTTTGAAACTTTCTGAACCGGATTAAACTGGTCTTAACTGGTTTGAACCGGTTGGAATGGGATTAAAAAGGTCTGAACCGGATTAAACCGTTCTAAACCGTCTAAACCGGTTTGAACCAGTCGAAACCGTATTAAACAGGACTGAACCAGTCTGAACCGGTATCAAACCGGTTTGAAATGGTCTAAACCGGATTAAATCGGTCTGAACCGTTCTGAACCGGTTTGAACCGATCTGAACCGAATTAAACCAGTCTGACCCGGATTAAACCAGGCTGAACCAGTTTGAACCGGTCTGAACCGGAAAAACCGGTCTGATCCGGTTTGAATAGGTTTGAACCGGATTCAACCGGTCTGAACCAGATTAAAGCGGTCTGAACCGGTCTAAACCGCTCTAAAACGGTTTGAACCGGTCTAAACCGTATTAAAACGGTCTGAACCAGTCTGAAGCGGTTTGAATAGGTTTGAACCGGTTTGAACCGGTCTAAACCGTTTTAAACCGGTCTGAACCGGTCTAAACCGGATTAAACCATTCTGATTCGGTCTAAACCGGTTTGAACCTGTCTAAACCGGTCTAAACAGGTTTGAAACGGTTTCAACCGGTCTGAACCGGTTTGAATCGGTTTGAACTGGATTGAACCGATCTGAACCGGATTAAACCGATCTGAACCAGTATGAAACGGTTTGAACCGGATTGAACCGGTCTGAACCAGATTAAACCAGTCTAACCCGGTTTGAACCGGTCTAAACCGTATTAAACCGGTCTGAACCAGTCTAAACCGGTTTGAACCGGTCTGCATCGGATTAAACCGTTCTGAACCGCTCTGAACCGCGTTGAACCGGTTTGAACCGGATTGAACAGGTCTGAATCGGATTAAACCGGTCTGAACCAGTTTGAAACGGTTTGAACTGGTCTGAATCGGTTTGAATCGTTTTGAACCGGATTGAACCAGTCTGAACCGGATTAAACCGTTCTGAATTGGTCTAAACCGGTTTGAACCATTCTAAACCGTATTAAACCGCTCTGAAGCAGTCTGAACCAGTTTGAACCGATCTGAATCGGATTAAACCGGTCTGAACCGGTTTGAACCGGTTTGAACCGGATTGAACCTGTCTGAACCGGATTAAACCGTTCTGAAACAGTCTGAACCGGTTTGAACTGGTCTAAACCGGTTTGAACCGGTCTGAACCGGATTAAACCGGTCTGAACCAGTTTGAACCGATTTGAACTGGATTGAACCGTTCTGAACCAGATTAAACCGGTCTCAACCGGTCTAATCCGGATTAAACCGGTCTGAACCGGTCTAAAGCGGATTAAACCGGTCTGAACCGGTCTAAACCTGTTCGAACCGGTCTGAACCGGAAAACGGTCTGAGCCGGTTTGAACCGGTTTGAACCGGTCTATACCGGTTCGAACCGGTCTAAACTAGATTAAACCGGTCTGAACCAGTCTAACCCGGTTTGAACCGGTCTAAACCGGTCTCAACAGGTTTGAACCGGTCTAAAACATATTAAAACGATCTGAACCAGTCTGAACCGGTTTGAACCGGTCTGAACTGGATTAACCCGGTCGGAACCGGTTTGAACCGGTCTGAACCGGATTAAACCGGTCTGAACCGGTTTGAACCAGTCTAAACCGAATTAAACCGGTTTGAAACAGTCTAAACCATATTAAAACGATCTGAACCAGTCTGAACCGGTTTGAACCGGTCTGAACTGGATTAAACCGGTCAGAACCGGTTTGAACCGGTCTGAACCGGATTAAACCGGTCTGAACCGGTTTGAACCAGTCTAAACCGGATTAAACCGGTCTGAACTGGTCTAAACCGGTTTGAACCGGTCTAAACCGGTCTAAAACGGTTTGAACCGGTTTAAACCGTATTAAAACGGTCTGAACCAGTCTGAACCGGTTTGAACCAGTCTCAAACGGATTAAACCGGTTTGAACAGGTTAGCATTTCTGTCTAAATGCTTTAGTTGAAATTGAAGCACTTTCCTTTGAAAGTGTACTTATTTCTTTAGAAACTTGAGATAGAAACACACAGCTCTTTCTCAAAAGAGAAACAAAGCAACTAACAGTGTAAAGCATTGTTAGAAGGGAATGTTGTGTTGCATTTCTGTTCAAATGCTGTAGTTTAAAAGATAATCACTTTCTTATGAAAGTATACTTATTTTTTTAGATGGCTGAGATAGAAATGCACATGCGTTTTTCACAAAAGACGAGCACTTGCTTCTAACTGTGTGAAGCATTGTTACAATGGACTGGAGTATTGCTTTTCTGTCTACATGCTGTACTTTGAAAGATAAGCATTTCTGTCTAAATGCTTTAGTTGAAATTGAAGCACTTTCCTTTGAAAGTGTAGTTATTTCTTTAGAAACTTGAGATGGATACACACAAGCGTTTCTCTCAAAAGAGAAACACATGCAGTTAACAGTGTAAAGCATTGTTAGAAGGGAATGGTGTGTTGCATTTCTGAACCAGTCTGAACCGGTCTGAACCGGTTTGAACCGGTCTAAACCGTATTAAACCGGACTGAACCGGTCTGACACTGTTTAAACCGATATGAACCGGACTAAACCCGTCTGAAACAGATTAAACCAGTCTGAACCAGTTTGAACCGGTCTGAACCGGATTAAACTGGTCTTAACTGGTTTGAACCGGTTGGAACGGGATTAAACCGGTCTGAACTGGTCTAAACCAGTCTAAAATGGTTTGAACCGCTCTAAACCGTATTAAAGCGGTCTGAACCAGTCTGAACCGGGATGAACCGGTCTGAACAGGATTAAACCGGTCTGAAACGGTCTAAAAAGTTTTGAACCGGTCTAAACCGGTCTAAAACGGTTTAAACTGGTCTAAAACGTATTAAAACGGTCTGAACCAGTTTGAATCGGTTTGAACCGGATTGAACCGGTCTGAACCGTCTTAAACCGGTCTGAACCGGTTTCAACCGGTCTGAACCGGATTAAACCGCTCTGAACCGCTTTGAACCGGTTTGATCCGGATTGAACCGGTCTGTGCCGGATTAAACCGTTCTGAAACGCTCTGAACCGGTTTGAACCGGTTTGAACCGGTCTGAACCGGTTTGAACCGGTCTAAACCGTATTAAACCGTTGTGAACCAATCTGAACCGGTTTGAACCGGTCTGAACCGGATTAAACCGCTCTGAACCGCTTTGATCCGGTTTGAACCGGATTAAACCGTTCTGAATCATTCTAAACCGTTTTGAACCGTTCTAAACCGTATTAAACCGGTCTAAATCAGTCTGAACCGGTTTTAACCGGTGTGAACCGTATTGAACCAGTCTGAACCGGATTAAACCGTTCTGAACCGCTCTGAACCGGTTTGATCCGGTCTAAACCGGTTTGAACCGGTCTGAAACGGATTAAACCGGTCTGAACCAGTATGAAACGGTTTGAACCGGATTGAACCGGTCTGAACCAGATTAAACCAGTCTAAACCGGTTTGAACCAGTCTAAACCGTATTAAACCGGTCTGAACCTGTCTGAACCGGTTTGAACCGGTCTGAACCGGATTAAACCGCTCTGAACCGCTTTGAACCAGTTTGAACCGGAATGAACCGGTCTGCACCGGATTAAACCGTTCTGAACCGCTGTGAACCGCTTTGAACCAGTTTGAACCAGTTTGAACAGGTCTGAATCGGATTAAACCGGTCTAAACCGGTCTAAACTGGTTTGAACCGGTCTAAACTGGATTAAACCGGTCTGAACCGGTCTAAGCCGGATTAAACCGGTCTGAACCGGTCTAAACCTGTTCGAACCGGAGTGAACCGGAAAACGGTCTGAACCGGTTTGAACCGGTTCGAACCGGTCTATACCGGTTTGAACCGGTCTAAACTAGATTAAACCGGTCTGAACCAGTCTAACCCGGTTTGAACCGGTCTAAACCGGTCTCAACAGGTTTGAACCGGTCTAAAACATATTAAAATGATCTGAACCAGTCTGAACCGGTTTGAACCGGTCTGAACTGGATTAAACTGCTCTGAACCGCGTTGAACCGCTTTGAAACGGTTTGAACCGGTTTGAACAGGTCTGAATCGGATTAAACCGGTCTAAACCGGTCTAAACTGGTTTGAACCGGTCTAATCCGGATTAAACTGGTCTGAACCGGTCTAAGCCGGATTAAACCGGTCTGAACCGGTCTAAATCTGTTCGAACCGGAGTGAACCGGAAAACGGTCTGAACCGGTTTGAATCGGTTTGAACCGGTCTATACCATATTAAAACGATCTGAACCAGTCTGAACCGGTTTGAACCGGTCTGAACTGGATTAAACTGGTCGGAACCAGTTTGAACCGGTCTGAAGCGGTTTAAACCGGTCTGAACCGGTTTGAACCAGTCTAAACTGGATTAAACCGGTTTGAACCGGTCTAAACCATATTAAAATGATCTGAACCAGTCTGAACCGGTTTGAACCGGTCTGAACTGGATTAAACCGGTCGGAACCGGTTTTAACCGGTCTGAAACGGATTAAACCGGACTGAACCGGTTTGAAACAGTCTAAACCGGATTAAACCGGTTTGAACCAGTCTAAACCGTATTAAAACGGTCTGAACCAGTCTGGACCGGTTTGAACCGGTCTGAACCGGATTAAACTGGTCTTAACTGGTTTGAACCGGTGGGAACAGGCTTAAACCGGTCTGAACCGGATTAAACCGTTCTAAACCGGTCTAAACTGGTTTGAACCGGTCTAAACCATATTAAACCGGACTGAACCAGTCTGAACCGGTTTCAAACCGGTTTGAAATGGTCTAAACCGGATTAAATCGGTCTGAACCGGTCTGAACCGGTTTGAACCGATCTGAACCGGATAAAACCAGTCTGACCCGGATTAAACCAGGCTGAACCAGTTTGAACCAGTCTGAACCGGGAAAACCGGTCTGAACCGGTTTGAATAGGTTTGAACCGGATTGAACCGGTCTGAACCGGATTAAACCGGTCTGAACCGGTCTAAACCGCTCTAAAACGGTTTGAACCGGTCTAAACCGTATTAAAACGGTCTGAACCAGTCTGAACCGGTTTGAACCGGTCTGAACCGGATTAAACTGGTCTTAGCTGGTTTGAACCGGTTGGAAGGGGATTAAACCGGTCTGAACTGGTCTAAGCCAGATTAAACCGGTCTGAACCGGTCTAAACCTGTTCGAACTGGAGTGAACCGGAAAACGGTCTGAACTGGTTTGAACCGGTTTGAACCGGTCTATACCGGTTTGAAACGGTCTAAGCTAGATTAAACCGGTCTGAACCATTCTAACCCGGTTTGAACCGGTCTAAACCGGTCTCAACAGGTTTGAACCTGTCTATAACATATTAAAACGATCTGAACCAGTCTGAACCGGTTTGAACCGGACTAAACCGGTCGGAACCGGTTTTAACCGGTCTGAACCGGGTTAAACCGGTCTGAACTGATTTGAACCAGTCTGAACCGGATTAAACCGGTTTGAACCAGTCTAAACCGTATTAAAACGGTCTGAACCAGTCTGGACCGGTTTCAAACGGTCTGAACCGGATCAAACTGGTCTTAACTGGTTTGAACCGGTTAGAACGGGATTAAACCGGTCTGAACCGGTCTAAGCCGGATTAAACCGGTCTGAACCGGTCAAAACCGGTTCGAACCGGAGTGAACCGGAAAACGGTCTGAACCGGTTTGAACCGGTTCGAACCGGTCTAAACTAGATTAAACCGGTCTGAACCAGTCTAACCCGTTTTGAACCGGTCTAAACCGGTCTCAACAGGTTTTAACCAGTCTAAAACATATTAAAACGATCTGAACCAGTCTGAACCGGTTTGAATCGGTCTGAATTGCATTAAACCGGTCGGAACCGATTTGAACCGGTCTGAACCGGATTAAACCGGTCTGAACTGGTTTGAACCAGTCTAAACCGGATTAAACCGGTTTGAACCGGTCTAAACCATATTAAAACGATCTGAACCAGTCTTAACCGATTTGAACCGGTCTGAACTGAGATTAAACCGGTCGGAACCGGTTTGAACCGGTCTGAACCGGATTAAACCGGTCTGAAACGGTCTAAAAAGGTTTGAACCGGTCTAAACCGGTCTAAACCGATTTAATCCAGTCTAAACAATATTAAAACGGTCTGAACCAGTTTGAATCGGTTTGAACCGGATTGAACCAGTCGAAACCGGATTAAACCGGTTTGAACCAGTCTAAACCGTATTAAAACGGTCTCAACCAGTCTGGACTGGTTTGAACCGGTCTGAACCGGATTAAACTGGTCTTAACTGGTTTGAACCGGTGGGAACGGGATTAAACCGGTCTGAACCGGACTAAAGCGGTCTAAACCGGTCTAAACCAGTTTCAATCGGTCTAAACCATATTAAACAGTACTGAACCAGTCTGAACCGGTTTCAAACCGGTTTGAAACGGTCTAAACCGGATTAAATCGGTTTGAACCGTTCTGAACCAGTTTGAACCGACCTGAACCGGATTAAACCGATCTGACCAGGATTAAACCAGGATGAACCAGTTTGAACCGGTCTGAACCGGAAAAACCGGTCTGAACCGGTTTGAATAGGTTTGAACCGGTTTGAACCGGTCTAATCCGTATTAAACCGGTCTGAACCGGTCTAAACCGGATTAAACCGTTCTGAATCGGTCTAAACCGGTTTGAACCTGTCTAAACCGGTCTAAACAGGTTTGAAACGGTTTCAACCGGTCTGAACCGGTTTGAATCGGTTTGAACTGGATTGAACCGATCTGAACCGGATTAAACCGATCTGAACCAGTATGAAACGGTTTGAACCGGATTGAACCGGTCTGAACCAGATTAAACCAGTCTAAACCGGTTTGAACCAGTCTAAACCGTATTAAACCGGTCTGAACCTGTCTGAACCGGTTTGAACCGGTCTGAACCGGATTAAACCGATCTGAACCGCTTTGAACCGCTTTGAACCGGATTGAACCGGTCTGCACCGGATTAAACCGTTCTAAACCGCTCTGAACCGCTTTGAACCGGTTTGAACCGGTTTGAACAGGTCTGAATCGGATTAAACCGGTCTAAACCGGTCTAAACTGGTTTGAACCGGTCTAAACCGGATTAAACCGGTCTGAACCAGTCTAAGCCGGATTAAACCGGTCTGAACCGGTCTAAACCTGTTCGAACCGGAGTGAACCGGAAAACGGTCTCAACCGGTTTGAACTGGTTTGAACCGTTCTATACCGGTTCGAACCGGTATAAACTAGATTAAACCGGTCTGAACCAGTCTAACCCGGTTTGAACCGGTCTAAACCGGTCTCAACAGGTTTGAACCGGTCTAAAACATATTAAAATGATCTGAACCAGTCTGAACCGGTTTGAATCCGTCTGAACTGGATTAAACCGCTCTGAACCGCTTTGAACCGGTTTGAACCGGATTGAACCGGTCCGCACCGGATTAAACAGTTCTGAACCGCTCTGAACTGCTTTGAAACGGTTTGAACCGGTTTGAACAGGTCTGAATCGGATTAAACCGGTCTAAACCGGTCTAAACTGATTTGAACCGGTCTAATCCGGATTAAACCGATCTGAACCGGTCTAAGCCGGATTAAACCGGTCTGAACCGGTCTAAATCTGTTCGAACCGGAGTGAACCGGAAAACGGTCTGAAACGGTTTGAACCGGTTTGAACCGGTCTATACAATATTAAAATGATCTGAACCAGTCTGAACCGGTTTGAACCGGTCTGAACTGGATTAAACCGGTCGGAACCGGTTTGAACCGGTCTGAACCGGTTTAAACCGGTCTGAACCGGTTTGAACCAGTCTAAACCGGATTAAACCGGTTTGAACCGGTCTAAATCATATTAAAACGATCTGAACCAGTCTGAATCGGTTTGAACCGGTCTGAACTGGATTAAACCGGTCGGAACCGGTTTGAACCGGTCTGAACCGGATTAAACTGGTCTGAACCGGTTTGAACCAGTCTAAACCGGATTAAACCGGTTTGAAACAGTCTAAACCGTATTAAAACGGTCTGAACCATTCTGGACCGGTTTGAACCGGTCTGAACCGGATTAAACTGGTCTTAACTGGTTTGAACCGGTTGGAACGGGATTAAACCGGTCTGAATTGGTCTAAACCTGTTCGAACCGGAGTGAACCGGAAAACGGTCTGAACCGGTTTGAACCGGTTTGAACCGGTCTATACCGGTTTGAACCGGTCTATACCGGTTCGAACCGGTCTAAACTAGATTAAACCGGTCTGATCCAGTCTAACCCGTTTTGAACCGGTCTAAACCGGTCACAACAGGTTTTAACCGGTGTAAAACATATTAAAACGATCTGAACCAGTCTGAACCGGTTTGAATCGGTCTGAACTGGATTAAACCGGTCGGAAACGATTTGAACCGGTCTGAACCGGATTAAACCGGTCTGAACCGGTTTGAACCAGTCTAAACCGGATTAAACCGGTTTGAACCATTCTAAACCGTATTAAAACGGTCTGAACCAGTCTGGACCGGTTTGAACCGGATTGAACCGGTCTGAACCGGATTAAACCGGTCTCAACTGGTCTCAACCGGATTAAACCGGTCTGAACCGGTCTAAACCTGTTTGAACCGGAGTGAACCGGAAAACGGTCTGAACCGGTTTGAACTGGTTTGAACCGTTCTATACCGGTTCGAACCGGTATAAACTAGATTAAACCGGTCTGAACCAGTATAACCCGGTTTGAACCGGTCTGAACTGGATTAAACCGGTCGGAACCGGTTTGAACCGGTCTGAAACGGATTAAACCGGACTGAACCGGTTTGAAACAGTCTAAACCGGATTAAACCGGTTTGAACCAGTCCAAACCGTATTAAAACGGTCTGAACCAGTCTGGACCGGTTTGAACCGGTCTGAACCGGATTAAACTGGTCTTAACTGGTTTGAACCGGTTGGAACGGGATTAAACCGGTCTGAACCGGATTAAACCGTTCTAAACCGGTTTGAACCGGTATAAACCGTATTAAACCGGACTGAACCAGTCTGAACCGGTTTCAAACCGGTTTGAAATGGTCTAAACTGGATTAAATCGGTGTGAACCGTTCTGAACCGGTTTGAACCGATCTGAACCGGATTAAACCAGTGTGACCCGGGTTAAACCAGGCTGAACCAGTTTGAACCGGTCTGAACCGGAAAAACCGGTCTGATCCGGTTTGAATAGGTTTGAATCGGATTGAACTTGTCTGAACCAGATTAAACCGGTCTGAACCTGTCTAAACCGCTCTAAAACGGTTTGAACCGGTCTAAACCGTATTAAAACGGTCTGAACCAGTCTGAACCGGTTTGAACCGGTCTGAACCAGATTAAACCGGTCTGAAACGGTCTAAAAAGGTTTGAACCGGTCTAAACCGGTCTAAACCGGTTTAAGCCGGTCTAAACCATATTAAAACGGTCTGAACCAGTTTGAATCGGTTTGAACCGGATTGAACCAGTCTGAACCAGATTAATCCGGTCTCAACTGGTCTAAACCGGATTAAACCGGTCTGAACCGGTCTAAGCCGGATTAAACCGGTCTGAACCGGTCTAAACCTGTTCGAACCGGTCTGAACCGGAAAACGGTCTGAACCGGTTTGAACCGGTTTGAACTGGTCTAAACCGGTTTGAACCAGTCTAAACCATATTAAACCGGACTGAACCAGTCTGAACCAGTTTCAAACCGGTTTGAAACGGTCTAAACCGGATTAAATCGGTCTGAACCGTTCTGAACCAGTTTGAACCAGTCTGAACAGGATTAAACCGGTCTGAAACGGTCTAAAAAGGTTTGAACCGGTCTAAACCGGTTTAAACCGGTTTAAACCGGTCTAAACCATATTAAAACGGTCTGAACCAGTTTGAACCGGTTTGAACCGGATTGAACCAGTCTGAACCAGATTAATCCGGTCTCAACTGGTCTAAACCGGATTAAACCGGTCTGAAGCGGTCTAAGCCGGATTAAACCGGTCTGAACCGGTCTAAACCTGTTCGAACCGGTCTGAACCGGAAAACGGTCTGAACCGGTTTGAACCGGTTTGAACTGGTCTAAACCGGTTTGAACCAGTCTAAACCATATTAAACCGGACTGAACCAGTCTGAACCAGTTTCAAACCGGTTTGAAACGGTCTAAACCGGATTAAATCGGTCTGAACCGTTCTGAACCGGTTTGAACCGGTCTGAACAGGATTAAACCGGTCTGAAACGGTCTAAAAAGGTTTGAACCGGTCTAAACCGGTCTAAACCGGTTTAAACCGGTCTAAACCATATTAAAACGGTCTGAACCAGTTTGAATCGGTTTGAACCGGATTGAACCAGTCTGAACCAGATTAATCCGGTCTCAACTGGTCTAAACCGGATTAAACCGGTCTGAACCGGTCTAAGCCGGATTAAACCGGTCTGAACCGGTCTAAACCTGTTCGAACCGGTCTGAACCGGAAAACGGTCTGAACCGGTTTGAACCGGTTTGAACTGGTCTAAACCGGTTTGAACCAGTCTAAACCATATTAAACCGGACTGAACCAGTCTGAACCAGTTTCAAACCGGTTTGAAACGGTCTAAACCGGATTAAATCGGTCTGAACCGTTCTGAACCGGTTTGAACCGGTCTGAACAGGATTAAACCGGTCTGAAACGGTCTAAAAAGGTTTGAACCGGTCTAAACCAGTTTAAACCGGTTTAAACCGGTCTAAACCATATTAAAACGGTCTGAACCAGTTTGAACCGGTTTGAACCGGATTGAACCAGTCTGAACCAGATTAATCCGGTCTCAACTGGTCTAAACCGGATTAAACCGGTCTGAACCGGTCTAAGCCGGATTAAACCGGTCTGAAGCGGTCTAAACCTGTTCGAACCGGTCTGAACCGGAAAACGGTCTGAACCGGTTTGAACCGGTTTGAACTGGTCTAAACCGGTTTGAACCAGTCTAAACCATATTAAACCGGACTGAACCAGTCTGAACCAGTTTCAAACCGGTTTGAAACGGTCTAAACCGGATTAAATCGGTCTGAACCGTTCTGAACCGGTTTGAACCGGTCTGAACAGGATTAAACCGGTCTGAAACGGTCTAAAAAGGTTTGAACCGGTCTAAACCGGTCTAAACCGGTTTAAACCGGTCTAAACCATATTAAAACGGTCTGAACCAGTTTGAATCGGTTTGAACCGGATTGAACCAGTCTGAACCAGATTAATCCGGTCTCAACTGGTCTAAACCGGATTAAACCGGTCTGAACCGGTCTAAGCCGGATTAAACCGGTCTGAACCGGTCTAAACCTGTTCGAACCGGTCTGAACCGGAAAACGGTCTGAACCGGTTTGAACCGGTTTGAACTGGTCTAAACCGGTTTGAACCAGTCTAAACCGTATTAAACCGGACTGAACCAGTCTGAACCGGTTTCAAACCGGTTTGAAACGGTCTAAACCGGATTAAATCGGTCTGAACCGTTCTGAACCGGTTTGAACCGGTCTGAACAGGATTAAACCGGTCTGAAACGGTCTAAAAAGGTTTGAACCGGTCTAAACCGGTCTAAACCGGTTTAAACCGGTCTAAACCATATTAAAACGGTCTGAACCAGTTTGAATCGGTTTGAACCGGATTGAACCAGTCTGAACCAGATTAATCCGGTCTCAACTGGTCTAAACCGGATTAAACCGGTCTGAACCGGTCTAAGCCGGATTAAACCGGTCTGAACCGGTCTAAACCTGTTCGAACCGGTCTGAACCGGAAAACGGTCTGAACCGGTTTGAACCGGTTTGAACCGGTCTAAACCGGTTTGAACCAGTCTAAACCGTATTAAACCGGACTGAACCAGTCTGAACCGGTTTCAAACCGGTTTGAAACGGTCTAAACCGGATTAAATCGGTCTGAACCGTTCTGAACCGGTTTGAACCGGTCTGAACAGGATTAAACCGGTCTGAAACGGTCTAAAAAGATTTGAACCGGTCTAAACCGGTCTAAACCGGTTTAAACCGGTCTAAACCGTATTAAAACGGTCTGAACCAGTTTGGATCGGTTTGAACCGGATTGAACCGGTCTGAACCGTCTTAAACCGACTGAACCGGTTTGAACCGGTCTAAACCGGATTAAACCGGTCTGAACAGGTTTGAAACGTTTTGAACCGGTCTGAACCGGATTAAACCGGTCTGAACCGGTCTAAACCGGATTAAACCGTTGTGAATCGGTCTAAATGGGTTTGAACCTGTCTAAGCCGGTCTAAACAGGTTTGAAACGGTTTCAACCGGTCTGAACCGGTTTGAATCGGTTTGAAACTGATTGAACCTATCTGAACCGGATTAAACCGATCTGAACCAGTATGAACCGGTTTGAACCGGTCTGAACCGGATTAAACCGGATTGAACCGGTCTGAAACGGATTAAACCAGTCTGATCCGGTTTGATCCGGTCTAAACCGGATTAAACCGGTCCTAACCGGTTTGAAAAGGTTTGAACTGGTCTGAATCGGTTTGAATCGTTTTGAACCTGATTGAACCAGTCTGAACCGGATTAAAACGTTCTGATTCGGTCTAAACCGGTTTGAACCGTTCTAAACCGTATTAAACCGGTCTAAATCAGTCTGAACCGGCTTGAACCGGTCTGAACCGGATTAAACCGCTCTGAACCGGTCTGAACCGGTCTAAACCGGTTCGAACCTGTCTGAACAGGAAAAAACGGTCTGATCCGGTTTGAACCGGTTTGAACTGGTCTATACCGGTTTGAACCGGTCTAAACCGGTCTAAACGGGTTTGAACAGGTCTGAACCGGATTAATCCCTTCTGAACCAGTCTAAACCAGTTTGACCTGGTCCAAACCGGATTAAACCGCTTTGAACCGATCTAAACCGGATTAAACCGGTCTGAACCGGTCTAAACCATATTAAAACGATCTGAACCAGTCTTAACCGTTTTGAACCGGTCTGAACTGGATTAAACCGGTCGGAACCGGTTTGAACCTGTCTGAACCGGATTAAACCGGTCTGAACCGGTTTGAACCAGTCTAAACCGGATTAAACCGGTTTGAACCAGTCTAAACCGTATTAAAACGGTCTGAACCAGTCTGGACCGGTTTGAACCGGTCTGAACCGAATTAAACTGGTCTTAACTGGTTTGAACCGGTTGGAACGGGATTAAACCGGTCTGAACCGGTCTAAGCCGTATTTAACCGGTCTGAACCGGTCTAAACCTGCTTGAACCGGAGTGAACTGGAAAACGGTCTGAACCGGTTTGAACCGGTTTGAACCGGTCTATACCGGTTTGAAACGGTCTAAGCTAGATTAAACCGGTCTGAACCATTCTAACCCGGTTTGAACCGGTGTAAACCGGTCTCAACAGGTTTGAACCGGTCTATAACATATTAAAACGATCTGAACCAGTCTGAACCAGTTTGAACCGGTCTGAACTGGACTAAATCGGTCAGAACCGGTCTGAACCGGTCTGAACCGGATTAAACCGGTCTGAACCGGTTTGAACCAGTCTAAACCGGATTAAACCGGTTTGAACCGGTCTAAAGCATATTAAAATGATCTGAACCAGTCTGAACCGGTTTGAACCGGTCTGAACTGGATTAAACCGGTCGGAACCGGTTTGAACCGGTCTGAACCGGAAAAACCGGTCTGATCCGGTTTGAATAGGTTTGAACCGGATTGAACCGGTCTGAACTGGATTAAACCGGTCTGAACCATTCTAACCCGGTTTGAACCGGTGTAAACCGGTCTCAACAGGTTTGAACCGGTCTATAACATATTAAAACGATCTGAACCAGTCTGAACCAGTTTGAACCGGTCTGAACTGGACTAAATCGGTCAGAACCGGTCTGAACCGGTCTGAACCGGATTAAACCGGTCTGAACCGGTTTGAACCAGTCTAAACCGGATTAAACCGGTTTGAACCGGTCTAAAGCATATTAAAATGATCTGAACCAGTCTGAACCGGTTTGAACCGGGCTGAACTGGATTAAACCGGTCGGAACCGGTTTGAACCGGTCTGAACCGGAAAAACCGGTCTGATCCGGTTTGAATAGGTTTGAACCGGATTGAACCGGTCTGAACTGGATTAAACCGGTTTGAACCGGTCTAAACCGCTCTAAAACGGTTTGAACCGGTCTAAACCGTATTAAAACGGTCTGAACCAGTCTGAACCGGTTTGAACCGATCTGAACTGGATTAAACCAATCTGACCCGGATTAAACCAGGCTGAACCAGTTTGAACCAGTCTGAACCGGAAAACGGTCTGAACCGGATTAAACCGGTTTGAAACGGTCTAAGCCATATTAAAACGATCTGAACCAGTCTGAACAGGTTTGAACCGGTCTGAACTGGATTAAACCGGTCGGAACCGGTTTGAACCGGTCTGAACCGGATTAAACCGGTCTGAACTGGTTTGAACCAGTCTAAACCGGATTAAACCGGTTTGAACCAGTCTAAACCGTATTAAAACGGTCTGAACCAGTCTGGACCGGTTTGAACCGGTCTGAACCGGATTAAACTGGTCTTAACTGGTTTGAACCGGTTGGAATGGGATTAAACCGGTCTGAACCGGTCTGAACCGGATTAAACCGGTCTGAACCGGTTTGAACCAGTCTAAACCGGATTAAACCGGTTTGAACCAGTCTAAACCGTATTAAAACGGTCTGAACCAGTCTGGACCGGTTTGAACCGGTCTGAACCGAATTAAACTGGTCTTAACTGGTTTGAACCGGTTGGAACGGGATTAAACCGGTCTGAACCGGTCTAAGCCGTATTAAACCGGTCTGAACCGGTCTAAACCTGCTTGAACCGGAGTGAACCGGAAAACGGTCTGAACCGGTTTGAACCGGTTTGAACCGGTCTATACCGGTTTGAAACGGTCTAAGCTAGATTAAACCGGTCTGAACCATTCTAACCCGGTTTGAACCGGTGTAAACCGGTCTCAACAGGTTTGAACCGGTCTATAACATATTAAAACGATCTGAACCAGTCTGAACCAGTTTGAACCGGTCTGAACTGGACTAAATCGGTCAGAACCGGTTTGAACCGATCTGAACCGGATAAAACCAGTCTGACCCGGATTAAATCAGGCTGAACCAGTTTGAACCAGTCTGAACCGGAAAAACCGGTCTGAACTGGTTTGAATAGGTTTGAACCGGATTGAACTGGTCTGAACCGGATTAAACCGGTCTGAACCGGTCTAAACCGCTCTAAAACGGTTTGAACCAGTCTAAACCGTATTAAAACGGTCTGAACCAGTCTGAACCGGTTTGAACCGATCTGAACTGGATTAAACCAATCTGACCCGGATTAAACCAGGCTGAACCAGTCTGAACCAGTCTGAACCGGAAAACGGTCTGAACCGGATTAAACCGGTTTGAAACGGTCTAAGCCATATTAAAACGATCTGAACCAGTCTGAACCGGTTTGAACCGGTCTGAACTGGATTAAACCGGTCGGAACCGGTTTGAACCGGTCTGAACCGGATTAAACCGGTCTGAACTGGTTTGAACCAGTCTAAACCGGATTAAACCGGTTTGAACCAGTCTAAACCGTATTAAAACGGTCTGAACCAGTCTGGACCGGTTTGAACCGGTCTGAACCGGATTAAACTGGTCTTAACTGGTTTGAACCGGTGGGAATGGGATTAAACCGGTCTGAACCGGTCTGAACCGGTCAAAACCTGTTTGAACCGGAGTGAACCGGAAAACGGTCTGAACCGGTTTGAACCGGTTCGAACCGGTCTATACCGGTTCGAACCGGTCCAAACTAGATTAAACCGGTCTGAACCAGTCTAACCCGGTTTGAACCGGTCTGAACTGGATTAAACCGGTCGGAACCGGTTTGAACCGGTCTGAACCTGATTAAACCGGACTGAACAGGATTGAACCAGTCTAAACCGGATTAAACCGGTTTGAACCGGTCTAAACCATATTAAAACGATCTGAACCAGTCTGAACCGGTTTGAACCGGTCTGAACTGGATTAAACCGGTCGGAACCGGTTTGAACCAGTCGAAACCGGATTAAAACGGTTTGAACCAGTCTAAACCGTATTAAAACGGTCTGAACCAGTCTGGATCGGTTTGAACCGGTCTGAACCGGATTAAACTGGTCTTAACTGGTTTGAACCGGTTGGAACGGGATTAAACCGGTCTGAACCGGATTAAACCGTTCTAAACTGGTCTAAACCATTTTGAACCGGTCTAAACCGTATTAAACCGGACTGAACCAGTCTGAACCGTTTTAAAACCGGTTTGAAATGGTCTAAACCGGATTAAATCGGTCTGAACCGGTCTGAACTGGTTTGAACCGGTCTGAACTGGATTAAACCGGTCGGAACCGGTTTGAACTGGTCTGAACCGGATTAAACCGTTTTGAACCGATTTGAACCAGTGTAAACCAGATTAAACCGGTTTGAACCATTCTAAACCGTATTAAACGGGTCTGTACCAGTCTGAACCGGTTTAAACCGGTGTGAACCGGATTAAACCGCTCTGAACCGCTTTGAACCGGTTTGAACCGAATTGAACCGGTCTGCACCGGATTAAACCATTCTGAACCGCTCTGAACCGCTTTGAACCGGTTTGAACCGGATTGAACAGGTCTGAATCGGATTAAACCGGTCTAAACCGGTCTAAACTGGTTTGAACCGGTCTAAACTAGATTAAACCGGTCTGAACCGGTCTAAGCCGGATTAAACCGGTCTGAAGCGGTCTAAACCTGTTCGAACCGGAGTGAACCGGAAAACGGTCTGAACCGGTTTGAACCAGTCTGAACCAGATTAAACCGGTGAACCGATTTGCACCAGTCTAAACCAGATTAAACCGGTTTGAACCATTCTAAACCGTATTAAAACGGTCTGAACCAGTCTGCACCGGTCTGAACCGGTCTGAACCGGATTAAACTGGTCTTAACTGGTTTGAACCGGTTGGAACGGGATAAAACCGGTCTGAACCGGATGAAACCGGTCTAAACCGGTCTAAACCGGTTTGAACCGGTCTAAACCATATTAAACCGGACTGAAACAGTCGGAACCGGTTTCAAACCGGTTTGAAACGGTCTAAACCGGATTAAATCGGTCTGAACCGTTCTGAACCGGTTTGAACCGATCTGAACCGGATTAAACCAATCTGACCCGGATTAAACCAGGCTGAACCAGTTTGAACCGGTCTGAACCGGAAAAACCGGTCTGATCCGGTTTGAATAGGTTTGAACCGGATTGAACCGGTCTGAACTGGATTAAACCAGTCTGAACCGGTCTAAACCGTATTAAACCGTTCTGAACCAGTCTGAACCGGGTTGAACCGGATTGAACCGGTCTGTACCGGATTAAACCGTTCTGAAACGCTCTGAACCGGTTTGAACCGGTTTGAACCGATCTGAACCGGTGTGAACCTGTTTGAACCGGATTGAACAGGCCTGAATCGGATTAAACCGGTCTAAACCGGTCTAAACTGGTTTGAACCGGTCTAAAGAGTATTAAACCGGTCTAAACGATTCTAAACCGGTTTGAACTGGTCTAAACCGGATTAGACCGTTAGAATCGGTCTGAACCGGTTTGAACTGGTCTGAACCGGATTAAATCGGTCTGAACCGGTCTAAACCGGTTTAAACTGGCCTGAACCGGTCTAAACTGGTCTAAACGGGATTGCACCGGTCTGTAACGGATTAAACTGGTCTGAACCGGTTTGAACCGGTCTAAACTGGATTAAACCGGTCTGAACCGGATTGAAACGGTTTGAACTAGTCTGAATCGGTTTGAATCGTTTTGAACCGTAGTGAACCGGTGTGAACCGGATTAAACCGTTCTGAATCAGTCTAAACCGGTTTGACCCATTATAAACTGTATTAAACCGGTCTAAATCAGTCTGAACCGGTTTGAACCTGTGTGAACCGTATTGAACCAGTCTGAACCGGATTAAACCGTTCTGAACCGCTCTGAACCAGTTTGATCCGGTCTAAACCGGTTTGAACCGGTCTGAAACGGATTAAACCGGTCTGAACCGGTTTGAACCGGTTTGAACCGGTCTGAACCGGATTAAACCGCTCTGAACCGGTTTGAAACGATTTGAACTGGATTGAACTTTTCTGAGCCAGATTAAACCGGTCTCAACTGGTCTAAGCCGGATTAAACCGGTCTGAACCGGTCTAAGCCGGATTAAACCGGTCTGAACCGGTCTAAACCTGTTCGAACCGGAGTGAACGGGAAAACGGTCTGAACCGGTTTGAACCGGTTTGAACTGGTCTATACCGGTTTGAACCGGTCTAAACTAGATTAAACCGGTCTGAACCAGTCTAACCCGATTTGAACCGGTCTAAACCGGTCTCAACAGGTTTGAACCGGTCTAAAACATATTAAAACGATCTGAACCAGTCTGAACCGGTTTGAACCGGTCTGAACTGGATTAAACCGGTCGGAACCGGTTTGAACCGGTCTGAACCGGACTAAACCGGTCTGAACGGGTTCGAACCAGTCTAAACCGGATTAAACCGATTTGAACCGGTCTAAACCGTATTAAAACGATCTGACCAGTCTGAACCTTTTTGAACCGGTGTGAACTGGATTAAACCGGTCGGAACCGGTCTGAACCGGATCAAACCGGTCTGAACCGATTTGAACCAGTCTAAACCAGATTAAACCGGTTTGAACCATTCTAAACCGTATTAAAACGGTCTGAACCAGTCTGGACTGGTTTGAACCGTTCTGAACCGGATTAAACTGGTCTTAACTGGTTTGAACCGGTTGGAACGGGATAAAACCGGTCTGAACCGGATTAAACCAGTCCAAACCGGTCTAAACTGGTTTGAACCGGTCTAAACCATATTAAACCGGACTGAACCAGTCGGAACCGGTTTCAAACCGGTTTGAAACGGTCTAAAACGGATTAAATCCGTCTGAACCGTTCTGAACCGGTTTGAACCTATCTGAACTGGATTAAACCAATCTGACCCGGATTAAACCAGGCTGAACCAGTTTGAACCGGTCTGAACCGGAAAAACCGGTCTGAACCGGTTTGAATAGGTTTGTACTGGTTTGAACCGGTCTAAACCGTATTAAACCGGTCTGAACCGGTCTAAACCGGATTAAACCGTTCTGAATCGGTCTAAACCGGTTTGAACCTGTCTAAACCGGTCTAAACAGGTTTAAAACGGTTTCAACCGGTCTGAACAGGTTTGAATCGGTTTGTACTGGATTGAACCGATCTGAACCGGATTAAACCGATCTGAACCAGTATGAAACGGTTTGAACCGGATTGAACCGGTCTGAACCAGATTAAACCAGTCTAAACCGGTTTGAACCGGTCTAAACCGTATTAAACCGGTCTGAACCAGTCTGAACCGGTTTGAACCGGTCTGCACCGGATTAAACCGTTCTGAACCGCTCTGATCCGCTTTGAACCGGTTTGAACCGGTCTGCACCGGATTAAACCGTTCTGAACCGCTCTGAAAAGCGTCGAACCGGTTTGAACCGGATTGAACAGGTCTGAATCGGATTAAACCGGTCTAAACCGGTCTAAACTGGTTTGAACCGGTCTAAACCAGATTAAACCGGTCTGAACCGGTATAAGCCGGATTAAACCGGTCTGAACCGGTCTAAACCTGTTCGAAACGGAGTGAACCGGAAAACAGTCTGAACCGGTTTGAACCGGTCTGAACCAGTCTAACCCGGTTTGAACCGGTCTAAACCGGTCTCAACAGGTTTGAACCGGTCTAAAACATATTAAAACGATCTGAACCAGTCTGAACCGGTTTGAAACGGTCTGAACTGGATTAAACCGGTCGGAACCGGTTTGAACCGGTCTGAACCGGATTAAACCGGTCTGAACCGGTTTGAACCAGTCTAAACCGGATTAAACCGGTTTGAACCGGTCTAAACCGGATTAAACCGGTCTGAACCAGTTTGAAACGGTTTGAACTTGTCTGAATCGGTTTGAATCGCTTTGAACCGGATTGAACCGGTCTGAACCGGATTAAACCGTTCTGAATCGGTCTAAACCGGTTTGAACCGTTCTAAACCGTATTAAACCAGTCTAAATCAGTCTGAACCGGTTTGAACCGGTGTGAAACGGATTAAACCGGTCTGAACCGGTTTGAACCGGTATGAACCGGATTGAACCTGTCTGAACCAGATTAAACCGTTCTAAATCGCTCTGAACCGGTTTGATCTGGTCTAAACAGGTTTGAACCGGATTAAACCGGTCTGAACCGGTTTGAACCGGTTTGAACCGGTCTGAACCGGATTAAAATGCTCTGAACCGGTTTGAACGGATTTGAACTGGATTGAACCGTTCTGAACCAGATTAAACCGGTCTCAACCGGTCTAAGGCAGATTAAACCGGTCTGAACTGGTCTGACCCTGTTCGAACCGGTCTGAACCGGAAAACGGTCTGAACCGGTTTGAACCGGTTTGAACCGGTCTGAACTAGATTAAACCGGTCTGAACCAATCTAACCCGGTTTGAACCGGTCTAAACCGCTCTCAACAGGTTTGAACCGGTCTAAAACATATTAAAACGATCTGAACCAGTCTGAACTGGTTTGAACCGGTCTGAACTGGATTAACCCGGTCGGAACCGGTTTGAACCGGTATGAACCGGATTAAACCGGTCTGAACCGGTTTGAAACAGTCTAAACCAGATTAAACCGCTTTGAACCAGTCTAAACCATATTAAAACGATCTGAACCAGTCTGAACCGGTTTGAACCGGTCTGAACTGGATTAAATCGGTCAGAACCGGTTTGAACCGGTCTGAACCGGATTAAACCGGTCTGAACCGGTTTGAACCAGTCTAAACCGGATTAAACCGGTTTGAACCAATCTAAACCGTATTAAAACGGTCTGAACCAGTCTGGACCGGTTTGAACCGTTCTGAACCGGATTAAACTGGTCTTAACTGGTTTGAACCGGTTGGAACGGGATTAAACCGGTCTGAACCGGTCTAAACCAGTCTAAAATGGTTTGAACCGGTCTAATCCGTATTAAAGCGGTCTGAACCAGTCTGAACCGGTATGAACCGGTCTGAACAGGATTAAACCGGTCTGAAACGGTCTAAAAAGTTTTGAACCGGTCTAAACCGGTCTAAACCGGTATAAACTGGTATAAAACGTATTAAAATGGTCTGAACCGTCTTAAACCGGTCTGAACCGGTTTGAACCAGTCTAAACCGTATTAAACCGTTCTGAACCAGTCTGAACCGGTTTGAACCGGTCTGAACCGGATTAAACCGCTCTGAACCGCTTTGAACCGGTTTGAACCGGATTGAACCGGTCTGTACCGGATTAAACCGTTCTGAAACGCTCTGAACCGGTTTGAACCAGTTTGAACCGGTCTGAACCGTTGTGAACCAGTTTGAACCGGATTGAACAGGTCTGAATCAGATTAAACCGGTCTAAACCGGTCTAAACTGGTTTCAACCGGTCTAAAGCGTATTAAACCGGTCTAAACGAGTCTAAACCGGGTTGAACTGGTCTAAACCGGATTAGACCGTTAGAATCAGTCTGAACCGGTTTGAACCGGTCTGAACCGGATTAAACCGGTCTGAACCGGTTTGAAACGGTTTGAACTGGTCTGATTCGGTTTGAATCGTTTTGAACCGGAGTGAACCGGTCTGAACCGAATTAAACCATTCTGAATCAGTCTAAACCGGTTTGAACCGTTCTAAACCGTATTAAACCGGTCTAAATCAGTCTGAACCGGTTTGAACCGGTGTGAACCGTATTGAACTAGTCTGAACCGGATTAAACCGTTCTGAACCGCTCTGAACCGGTTTGATCCGGTCTAAACCGGTTTGAACCGGTCTGAAACGGATTAAACCAGTCTGAACAGGTTTGAACCGATTTGAACTGGATTGAAACGCTCTGAACCAGATTAAACCGGTCTCAACTGGTCTAAACTGGATTAAAGCGGTCTGAACCGGTCTAAGCCGGATTAAACCGGTCTGAACCGGTCTAAACCTGTTCGAACCGGAGTGAACGGGAAAACGGTCTGAACCGGTTTGAACCGGTTTGAACTGGTCTATACCGGTTTGAACCGGTCTAAACTAGATTAAACCGGTCTGAACCAGTCTAACCCGATTTGAACCGGTCTAAACCGGTCTCAACAGGTTTGAACCGGTCTAAAACATATTAAAACGATCTGAACCAGTCTGAACCGGTTTGAACCGGTCTGAACCGGATTAAACCGGTCTGAACGGGTTCGAACCAGTCTAAACCGGATTAAACCGATTTGAACCGGTCTAAACCGTATTAAAACGATCTGAACCAGTCTGAACCGGTTTGAACCGGTGTGAACTGGATTAAACCGGTCGGAACCGGTTTGAACCGGTCTGAACCGGAAAAACCGGTCTGAACCGGTTTGAATAGGTTTGTACCGGTTTGAACCGGTCTAAACCATATTAGACCGGTCTGAACCGGTCTAAACCGGATTAAACCGTTCTGAATCGGTCTAAACCGGTTTGAACCTGTCTAAACCGGTCTAAACAGGTTTAAAACGGTTTCAACCGGTCTGAACAGGTTTGAATCGGTTTGTACTGGATTGAACCGATCTGAACCGGATTAAACCGATCTGAACCAGTATGAAATGGTTTGAACCGGATTGAACCGGTCTGAACCAGATTAAACCAGTCTAAACCGGTTTGAACCGGTCTGCACCGGATTAAACCGTTCTGAACCGCTCTGATCCGCTTTGAACCGGTTTGAACCGGTCTGCACCGGATTAAACCGTTCTGAACCGCTCTGAAAAGCGTTGAACCGGTTTGAACCGGATTGAACAGGTCTGAATCGGATTAAACCGGTCTAAACCGGTCTAAACTGGTTTGAACCGGTCTAAACCGGATTAAACCGGTCTGAACCGGTATAAGCCGGATTAAACCGGTCTGAACCGGTCTAAACCTGTTCGAAACGGAGTGAACCGGAAAACAGTCTGAACCGGTTTGAACCGGTCTGAACCAGTCTAACCCGGTTTGAACCGGTCTAAACCGGTCTCAACAGGTTTGAACCGGTCTAAAACATATTAAAACGATCTGAACCAGTCTGAACCGGTTTGAAACGGTCTGAACTGGATTAAACTGGTCGGAACCGGTTTGAACCGGTCTGAACCGGATTAAACCGGTCTGAACCGGTTTGAACCAGTCTAAACCGGATTAAACCGGTTTGAACCGGTCTAAACCGGATTAAACCGGTCTGAACCAGTTTGAAACGGTTTGAACTTGTCTGAATCGGTTTGAATCGCTTTGAACCGGATTGAACCGGTCTGAACCGGATTAAACCGTTCTGAATCGGTCTAAACCGGTTTGAACCGTTCTAAACCGTATTAAACCAGTCTAAATCAGTCTGAACCGGTTTGAACCGGTGTGAAACGGATTAAACCGGTCTGAACCGGTTTGAAACGGTATGAACCGGATTGAACCTGTCTGAACCAGATTAAACCGTTCTAAATCGCTCTGAACCGGTTTGATCTGGTCTAAACAGGTTTGAACCGGTCTGAACCGGATTAAACCGGTCTGAACCGGTTTGAACCGGTTTGAACCGGTCTGAAACGGATTAAAATGCTCTGAACCGGTTTGAACGGATTTGAACTGGATTGAACCGTTCTGAACCAGATTAAACCGGTCTCAACCGGTCTAAGGCAGATTAAACCGGTGTGAACCGGTCTGACCCTGTTCGAACCGGTCTGAACCGGAAAACGGTCTGAACCGGTTTGAACCGGTTCTAAACTAGATTAAACCGGTCTGAACCAATCTAACCCGGTTTGAACCGGTCTAAACCGCTCTCAACAGGTTTGAACCGGTCTAAAACATATCAAAACGGTCTGAACCAGTCTGAACCGGTTTGAACCGGTCTGAACCGGATTAAACCGGTCTGAAATGGTCTAAAAAGGTTTGAACCCGCCTAAACTGGTCTAAACCGGTTTAAACCGGTCTAAACCATATTAAAACAGACTGAACCAGTTTGAATCGGTTTGAACCGGATTGAACCGGTCTGAACCAGATTAAACCGGTCTCAACTGGTCTAAACCGGATTAAACCGGTCTGAACCGGTCTAAGCCGGATTAAACCGGTCTGAACCGGTCTAAACCTGTTCGAACCGGTCTGAACCGGAAAACGCTCTGAACCGGTTTGAACCGGTTTGAACTGGTCTATACCGGTTTGAACCTGTCTAAACTAGATTAAACCGGTCTGAACCAGTCTAACCCGGTTTGAACCGGTCTAAACGGGTCTCAACAGGTTTGAACCGGTCTAAAACATATTAAAACGATCTGAACCAGTCTGAACTGGTTTGAACCAGTCTGACCGGATTAAACTGGTCGGAACCGGTTTGAACCAGTCTAAACCAGATTAAACCGGTTTGAACCATTCTAAACCGTATTAAAACGGTTTGAACCAGTCTGGACTGCTTTGAACCGGTCTGAACCGGATTAAACTGGTCTTAACTCGTTTGAACCGGTTGGAACGGGATTAAACCGGTCTGAACCGGATTAAACCGGTCTAAACCAGTCTAAACCGGTTTGAACCGGTCTAAACCATATTAAACCGGACTGAACCAGTCTGAACCGGTTTCAAACCGGTTTGAAACGGTCTAAACCGGATTAAATCGGTCTGAACTGTTCTGAACCGGTTTGAACCGGTCTGAACAGGATTAAACCGGTCTGAAACGGTATAAAAAGGTTTGAACCGGTCTAAACCGGTCTAAACCGGTTTAAACCGTATTAAAACGGTCTGAACAAGTTTGAATCGGTTTGAACCGGATTGAACCGGTCTGAACCGTCTTAAACCGGTCTGAACCGGTCTAAACCGGATTAAACCGTTCTGAATCGGTCTAAACGGGTTTGAACCTGTCTAAACCGGTCTAAACAGGTTCGAAACGGTTTCAACCGGTCTGAACCGCTTTGAATCGATTTTAAACGGATTGAACCTATCTGAACCGGATTAAACCGATCTGAACCAGTATGAACCGGTTTGAACCGGTCTGAACCGGATTAAACCGCTCTGTACCGCTTTGAACCGGATTGAACTGGATTGAACCGGTCTGAACCGGTCTAAACCGGATTGAACCGGTCTGAAACAGATTAAACCAGTCTGAACCGGTTTGAACCGGTCTAAACCTGATTAAACCGGTCTGAACCGGTTTGAAACGGTTTGAACTGGTCTGAATCGGTTTGACTCGTTTTGAACCTGATTGAACCGGTCTGAACCGTATTAAACCGGTCTAAATCAGTCTGAACCGGATTGAACCGCTCTGAACCGGTCTAAACCGATTTGAACCTGTCTGAACAGGAAAAAACAGTCTGATCCGGTTTGAACCGGTTTGAACTGGTCTATACCGGTTTGAACCGGTCTAAACCGGTCTAAACCGGTTTGAACAGGTCTGAACCGGATTAATCCCTTCTGAACCAGTCTAAACCAGTTTGACCTGGTCTAAACCGGATTAAACCGCTTTGAACCGATCTAAAGCGGATTAAACCGGTCTGACCCGGTCTAAACCATATTAAAACGATCTGAACCAGTCTGAACCGGTTTGAACCGGTCTGAACTGGATTAAACAGGTCGGAACCGGTTGGAACCAGTCTAAACCGGATTAAACCGGTTTGAACCAGTCTAAACCGTACTAAAACGGTCTGGACCAGTCTGGACCGGTTTGAACCGGTCTGAACCGAATTAAACTGGTCTTAACTAGTTTGAACCGGTTGGAACGGGATTAAACCGGTCTGAACCAGTCTAAGCCGGATTAAACCGGTCTGAACCGGTCTAAACCTTTTCCAACCGGAGTGAACCGGAAAACGGTCTGAACCGGTTTGAACCGGTCTGAACTGGATTAAACCGCTCGGAACCGGTTTGAACCGGTCTGAACCGGATTAAACCGTTCTGAACCGGTTTTAACCAGTCTAAACCGGATTAAACCGGTTTGAACCGGTCTAAACCATATTAAAACGATCTGAACCAGTCTGAACCGGTTTGAACCGGTCTGAATCGGATTAAACCGTTCTAAACCGGTCTAAACCTGTTTGAACCGGTCTAAACCATATTAAACCGGAGTGAACCAGTCGGAACCGGTTTAAAACCGGTTTGAAATGGTCTAAACCGGATTAAATCGGTCTGAACCGGTCTGAACCGGTTTGAACCGATCTGAACTGGATTAAACCAGTCTGACCCGGATTAAACCAGGCTGAACCAGTTTGAACCGGTCTGAACCGGAAAAACCGGTCTGAACCGGATTGAATAGGTTTGAACCGGATTGAACCGGTCGGAACCGGATTAAACCGGTCTGAACCGGTTTGAACCGGTCTAACCCGTATTAAACCGGTCTAAACCGGATTAAACCGGTCTGAACAGGTTTGAAACGTTTTGAACCGGTCTGAACCGTTTTGAACCGGTCTGAACCGGATTAAACCGGTCTGAAACGGTCTAAACCGGATTAAATCGGTCTGAACCGTTCTGAACCGGTTTGAACCGGTCTGAACAGGAATAAACCGGTCTGAAACGGTCTAAAAAGGTTTGAACCGGTCTAAACCGGTCTAAACCGGTTTAAACCCGTCTAAACCGTATTAAAACGGTCTGAACCAGTTTGAACCGGTCTAAACCGGATTAAACAGGTCTGAAAAGGTTTGAAACGTTTTGAACCGGTCTGAACCGTTTTGAACCGGTCTGAACCGGATTAAACCGTTCTGAACCGTTCTAAACCGGATTAAACCGTTCTGAATCGGTCTAAACGGGTTTGAAACGGTTTCAACCGGTCTGAACCGGTTTGAATCGGTTTGAAACGGATTGAACCTATCTGAACCGGAATAAAAACGATCTGAACCAGTATGAACCGGTTTGAAACGGTCTGAACCGGATTAAACCGCTCTGAACTGCTTTGAACCGGTTTGAACCGGATTGAACCGGTCTGAACCGGTCTAAACCGGTCTGAACCGGTTTGAAACGGTTTGAACTGGTCTGAATCGGTTTGAATCGTTTTGATCCTGATTGAACCGGTCTGAACCGGATTAAACCGTTCTGAATCGGTCTAAACCGGTTTGAACCGTTCTAAACCGTATTAAACCGGTCTAAATCAGTCTGAACCGGATTGAACTGGTCTGAACCGGATTAAACCGCTCGGAACCACTCTGAACCGGTCTAAACCGGTTCGAACCTGTCTGAACAGGAAAAAACGGTCTGATCCGGTTTGAACCGGTTTGAACTGGTCTATACCGGTTTGAACCGGTCTAAACCGGTCTAAACCGGTTTGAACAGGTCTGAACCGGATTAATCCGTTCTGAACCAGTCTAAACTAGTATGACCTGGTCTAAACTGGATTAAATAGCTTTGAACCGATCTAAACCGGATTAAACCGGTCTGAACCGGTCTAAACCATATTAAAACGATCTGAACCAGTCTGAACCGGTTTGAACCGGTCTGAACTGGATTAAACCGGTCGGAACCGGTTGGAACCGGTCTGAACCGGCTTAAACCAGTCTGAACCGGTTTGAACCAGTCTAAACCGGATTAAACCGGTTTGAACCGGTCTAAACCATATTAAAACGATCTGAACCAGTCTGAACCGGTTTGAACCGGTCTGAACCGGATTAAACTGGTCTTAACTTGTTTGAACCGGTTGGAACGGGATTAAACCGGTCTGAACCGGATTAAACCGTTCTAAACCGGTCTAAACCGGTTTGAACCGGTCTAAACCGTATTAAAAAGGACTGAACCAGTCTGAACCGGTTTCAAACCGGTTTGAAATTGTCTAAACCGGATTAAATCGGTCTGAACCGGTCTGAACCGGTTTGAACCGATCTGAACCGGATTAAACCAGTCTGACCCAGATTAAACCAGGCTGAACCAGTTTGAACCGGTCTGAACCGGAAAAACCGGTCTGAACCGGTTTGAATAGGTTTGAACCGGTCTGAACCGGATTAAACCGGTCTGAACCGGATTAAACCGGTCTGAACCGGTTTGAACTGGTCTAAACCGGATTAAACCGGTCTGAACCAGTCTGAACTGATTTGAACCGGTCTGAACTGGATTAAACCGGTCGGAACTGGTTTGAACCGGTCTGAACCGGATTAAACCCGTCTGAAATGGTTTGAACCAGTCTAAACCGGATTAAACCGGTTTCAACCGGTCTAAACCATATTAAAACAATCTGAACCAGTCTGAACCGGTTTGAACCGGTCTGAACTGGATTAAACCGGTCGGAACCGGTTTGAACCGGTCTGAACCGGATTAAACCGGTCTGAACCGGTGTGAACCGGATTAAACTGGTCTTAACTGGTTTCAACCGGTTGGAAAGGGATTAAACCGGTCTGAACCGGATTAAACCGTTCTAAACCGGTCTAACCCGGTTTGAACCGGTCTAAACCGTATTAAACCGGACTGAACCAGTCTGAACCGGTTTCAAACCGGTTTGATATGGTCTAAACCGGATTAAATCGGTCTGAACCGGTCCGAACCGGTTTGAACCGATCTGAACCGGATTAAACCAGTCTGACCCGGATTAAACCAGGCTGAACCAGTTTGAACCGGTCTGAACCGGAAAAACCGTTCTGAACCGGTTTGAATAGGTTTGAACCGGATTGAACCGGTCTGAACCGGATTAAACCGGTCTGAACCGGTTTGAACCGGTCTAAACCGGATTAAACCGGTCTGAACCAGTCTGAACCGGTTTGAACCGGTCTGAACTGGATTAAACCGGTCGGAACCGGTTTGAACCTGTCTGAACTGGATTAAACCGGTTTGAACGGATTTGAACCAGTCTAAACCAGATTAAACCGGTTTGAACCATTCTAAACCGTATTAAACCGGTCTGAACCAGTTTGAACCGGTTTGAACCGGTCTAAACCGGATTAAACCGCTCTGAACCGCTTTGAACCGGTTTGAACCGGATTGAACCGGTTTGAAACGGATTAAACCAGTCTTAACCGGTTTGAACCGGTCTAAACCGGATTAAACCGGTCTGAACCGGTTTGAAACGGTTTGAACTGGTCTGAATCGGTTTGCATCGTTTTGAACCTGATTGAACCGGTCTGAACCGGATTAAACCGTTCTGAATCGGTCTAAACCGGTTTGAACCATTCTAAACTGTATTAAACCGGTCTAAATCAGTCTGAACCGGATTGAACCGGTGTGAACCGGATTAAACCGCTCTGAACCGGTCTGAACCGGTCTAAACCGGTTCGAACCTGTCTGAACAGGAAAAAACGGTCTGATCCGGTTTGAACCGGTTTGAACTGGTCTATATCAGTTTGAACCGGTCTAAACCGGTCTAAACCGGTTTGAACAGGTCTGAACCGGATTAATCCCTTCTGAACCAGTCTAAACCAGTTTGACCTGGTCTAAACCGGATTAAACCGGTCTGAACCGGTCTAAACCGGTTTGAAGCAATCTAAACCGTATTAAACCGTTTTGAACCGATTTGAACCTGTCTGAACCAGATTAAACCGGTCTGAACCTGTCTAAACTGGATTAAACCTGTCTGAACCGGTTTAAACCGTATTAAATCAGTCTGATCCGGATTAAACCGTTCTGAATCCGTCTAAACCAATTTGAACCGGTCTAAACCGGTCTAAACAGGTTTGAACAGGTCTAAACCGGTTTGAACTGGTCTACACCGGATTAAACCGGTCTGAACCGGTTTGAACCGGTTTGAACCGGTCTGAACCGGATTAAACCGGTCTGAACCAGTCTAAACCGGTTTGAACCGGTCTAAACCGGATTAAACCGATTTGAACCGATCTAAAACGGATTAAACCGGTCTGAACAGGATTGAACCGGTTTGAAACGGAGTGAACCGGTCTGAACCAGATTAAACCGGTCTGAATCGATCTACTTCGGTTTGAACCGGTCTAAACCGGATTAAACCGGTCTGAACCGGTCTAAACCGGATTAAACCGGTTTGAACCGGATTGAACCGGTTTGAACCAAATTGAACCAGTCTGAACCAGACTAAACCGTTCTGAACCTGTCTAATCCGGTTTGATCTGGTCTAAACTGGTCTAAACCGGTTTGATCTGGTCTAAACCGGTCTAAACCGGTTTGAAAGGGTCTAAACCATTTAAACGGGTCTGAACCGGATTAAACCGTTCTGAACCAGTCTGAAACGGTTTGATCCGGTCTAAACCAGTCTAAACCGGTTTGAACGGGTCTAAACCATATTAAACCGGTCTGAACCAGTCTAAACCAGTTTGAACCGGATTAAACCGGTCTGAACCTGATTTAACCGGTCTAAACCGGTCTAAACCGGTTTGAACCGGTCTAAACCAGTCTAAACCGGTTTGAACCGGTTTGAACCTGTTAGAACCGGATTGAACCAGTCTGAACCAGATTTAACCGGTCTGAACCGGTCTAAACCGGTTTGAACCTATCTAAACCGGTCTAAACAGGTTTGAAACGGTTTCAACCGGTCTGAACCTGTTTCAACCAGTTTGAAACGGATTGAACCGATCTGAACCGGATTAAACCGATCTGAACCAGTATGAACCAGTTTGAACCGGTCTGATCCGGATTAAACCGCTCTGAACCGCTTTGAACCGGTTTGAACCGGATTGAACCGGTCTGAACCGGTCTAAACCGGATTGAACCGGTCTGAAACGGATTAAACCAGTCTGAACCGGTTTGAACCGGTCTAAACCGGATTAAACTGGTCTGAACCGGTTTGAAACGGTATGAACTGGTCTGAATCGGTTTGAATCGTTTTGAACCTGATTGAACCGGTCTGAACCGGATGAAACCGTTCTGAATCGGTCTAAACCGGTTTGAAACTGTCTGAACTGGAAAAAAAGGTCTGAACCGGTTTGAACCGGTTTGAACTGGTCTATACCGGTTTGAACCGGTCTAAACTGGATTAAACCGGTCTGAACCAGTCTAACCCGTTTTGAACCGGTCTAAACCGGTCTAAACAGGTTTGAACCGGTCTAAACCGGTCTAAACCGGTTTGAACCGGTCTAAACCATAGTAAAACGAATTGAACCAGTCTGAACCGGTTTGAACCGGTCTGAACCGGATTAAACCGGTGTGAACCGGTCTAAAGCGGTTTGAACCGGTCTAAAACGGATTAAATCGGTCTGAACCGAATTATACAGTTGTGAACCGGTCTAAAACGGTTTAAACAGGTCTAAACCGGTCTATACCGGTTTGAACCGGTCTAAACCGGATTAAGCCGGTTTGAACCAGATTGAACCGGTCTGGACCAGATTAAACTGGTCTGAACCGGTATAAACCGGTTTGAAACGGTCTAAACCGGATTAAACCGGTCTGAACCGGTCTACACCATATTAAACCAGTCTGAACCAGTCTGAACCGGTTTGAACCGGTCTGAATCGGATTAAACCATTCTGAACCGCTCGGATCTGGTCTAAACCGGTCTAAACCGGTATGAAACTGTCTAAACCATATTGAAAAGGTCTGAACCAGTCCGAACCGGTTGAACCGGTCTGAACCGGAATAAACTGGTCTGAACCGGTTTGAACCGGTTTGAACCGGATGAACCGTTCTGAACCGGACTAAACCTGTCTGAACCGGTGTAAATCACTTTGAACCGGTCTAAAACGTATTAAAACGGTGTGACAGGTCTGAACCGTTTTGAACCGGTCTAATCCGGATTGAACCCGATGTAAACAGGATTAAACCGGTCTGAACCAGTTTGAACCGGTTTGAACCGGATTGAACCGGTGTGAACCGGACTTAACCGGTCTGAACCGGTCTAAACCATTTGAACCGGTCTAAACCGGATTAAATCGGTCTGAACCGATCTAAACAGGATTACATCGGTCTGAACCGGATTAAACAGTTGTGAACCGGTCTAAAACGGTTTGAACAGGTCTAAAACGGTCTATACCGGTTTGAACCTGTCTAAACCGCATTAAACCGGTCTGAACCGGTTTGAACCGGTCTGAACCGGTCTAAACCGTTTTGAATCGATCTAAACCGGATTAAACCGGTCTGAACCGGATTGAACCGGTTTGAATCGGACTAAACCTCTCTGAACTGGTCTAAACCGTATTAAACCGGTATGAACCAGTCTGAACCGGTTTGAACCGGTCTGAACCGGTCTAAACCGGTTTGAAACGGTCTGAACCAGATTAAACCGATCTGAACCGGTATAAACTGGCTTGAAATGGTCTAAACCAGTGAACCGGTTTGAACCGGTCTGAACTGGAAAAACCAGTCTGAAACGGTTTGAACCAGTTTGAAAAGAATTGAACCTGTCTGAACCGGATTAAACCGTTCTGAACCAGTCTAAACCGGCTTGAACCGGTCTAAACCGGTTTGAACCGGTTTGAACCGGTCTGAACCGGATTAAACCGGTCTGAACCGGATTAAACCGGTCTGAATCGGTCTACTCCGGTTTGAACCAGTCTAAACCGGATTAAACCGGTCTGAACCGGTCTAAACCGGTTTGAACCGGTCTAAACTGGTCTAAACCGTTTTGAACCGGTCTGAAATGGATTAAACCGGTCTGAACCGGTCTAAACCGGTTTGAAACGGTCTAAACCGGTCTAAACCGGTTTGAACCCGTCTAAACCATATTAAAACGGTCTGATCCAGTCTGAACCGGTTTGAACCGGTCTGAACCAGATTAAACTGGTCTGAACGGGTTGGAACCGGTTAGAACCGGATGAACTGGTCTGAACCGGATTAAACCGGTCTGAACCGGTCTAAACCGGTTTGAACCGGTCTAAACCGGATTAAACCGATTTGAACCGATCTAAAACGGATTAAACCGGTCTGAACAGGATTGAACCGGTTTGAAACGGAGTGAACCGGTCTGAACCAGATTAAACCGGTCTGAATCGATCTACTTCGGTTTGAACCGGTCTAAACCGGATTAAACCGGTCTGAACCGGTCTAAACCGGATTAAACCGGTTTGAACCGGATTGAACCGGTTTGAACCAAATTGAACCAGTCTGAACCAGACTAAACCGTTCTGAACCTGTCTAATCCGGTTTGATCTGGTCTAAACTGGTCTAAACCGGTTTGATCCGGTCTAAACCGGTCTAAACCGGTTTGAAAGGGTCTAAACCATTTAAACGGGTCTGAACCGGATTAAACCGTTCTGAACCAGTCTGAAACGGTTTGATCCGGTCTAAACCAGTCTAAACCGGTTTGAACGGGTCTAAACCATATTAAACCGGTCTGAACCAGTCTAAACCAGTTTGAACCGGATTAAACCGGTCTGAACCTGATTTAACCGGTCTAAACCGGTCTAAACCGGTTTGAACCGGTCTAAACCAGTCTAAACCGGTTTGAACCGGTTTGAACCTGTTAGAACCGGATTGAACCAGTCTGAACCAGATTTAACCGGTCTGAACCGGTCTAAACCGGTTTGAACCTATCTAAACCGGTCTAAACAGGTTTGAAACGGTTTCAACCGGTCTGAACCTGTTTCAACCAGTTTGAAACGGATTGAACCGATCTGAACCGGATTAAACCGATCTGAACCAGTATGAACCAGTTTGAACCGGTCTGATCCGGATTAAACCGCTCTGAACCGCTTTGAACCGGTTTGAACCGGATTGAACCGGTCTGAACCGGTCTAAACCGGATTGAACCGGTCTGAAACGGATTAAACCAGTCTGAACCGGTTTGAACCGGTCTAAACCGGATTAAACTGGTCTGAACCGGTTTGAAACGGTATGAACTGGTCTGAATCGGTTTGAATCGTTTTGAACCTGATTGAACCGGTCTGAACCGGATGAAACCGTTCTGAATCGGTCTAAACCGGTTTGAAACTGTCTGAACTGGAAAAAACGGTCTGAACCGGTTTGAACCGGTTTGAACTGGTCTATACCGGTTTGAACCGGTCTAAACTGGATTAAACCGGTCTGAACTAGTCTAACCTGGTTTGAACCGGTCTAAACCGGTCTAAACCGGTTTGAACCGGTCTAAACCAGTCTAAACCGGTTTGAACCGGTCTAAACCATAATAAAACGAATTGAACCAGTCTGAACCGGTTTGAACCGGTCTGAACCGAATTAAACCGGTGTGAACCGGTCTAAAGCGGTTTGAACCGGTCTAAAACGGATTAAATCGGTCTGAACCGGTCTAAACCGGATTAAAACGGTCTGAACCGAATTATACAGTTGTGAACCGGTCTAAAACGGTTTAAACAGGTCTAAACCGGTCTATACCGGTTTGAACCGGTCTAAACCGGATTAAGCCGGTTTGAACCAGATTGAACCGGTCTGGACCAGATTAAACTGGTCTGAACCGGTATAAACCGGTTTGAAACGGTCTAAACCGGATTAAACCGGTCTGAACCGGTCTACACCATATTAAACCAGTCTGAACCAGTCTGAACCGGTTTGAACCGGTCTGAATCGGATTAAACCGTTCTGAACCGCTCGGATCTGGTCTAAACCGGTCTAAACCGGTTTGAAACAGTCTAAACCATATTGAAAAGGTCTGAACCAGTCCGAACCGGTTGAACCGGTCTGAACCGGAATAAACTGGTCTGAACCGGTTTGAACCGGTTTGAACCGGATGAACCGTTCTGAACCGGACTAAACCTGTCTGAACCGGTGTAAATCACTTTGAACTGGTCTAAAACGTATTAAAACGGTGTGACAGGTCTGAACCGTTTTGAACCGGTCTAATCCGGATTGAACCCGATGTAAACAGGATTAAACCGGTCTGAACCTGTTTGAACCGGTTTGAACCGGATTGAACCGGTCTGAACCGGATTTAACCGGTCTGAACCGGTCTAAACCATTTGAACCGGTCTAAACCGGATTAAATCAGTCTGAACCGATCTAAACCGGATTACATCGGTCTGAACCGGATTAAACAGTTGTGAACCGGTCTAAAACGGTTTGAACAGGTCTAAAACGGTCTATACCGGTTTGAACCTGTCTAAACCGCATTAAACCGGTCTGAACCGGTTTGAACCGGTCTGAACCGGTCTAAACCGTTTTGAATCGATCTAAACCGGATTAAACCGGTCTGAACCGGATTGAACCGGTTTGAATCGGACTAAACCTCTCTGAACTGGTCTAAACCGTATTAAACCGGTATGAACCAGTCTGAACCGGTTTGAACCGGTCTGAACCGGTCTAAACCGGTTTGAAACGGTCTGAACCAGATTAAACCGATCTGAACCGGTATAAACTGGCTTGAAATGGTCTAAACCAGTGAACCGGTTTGAACCGGTCTGAACCGGAAAAACCAGTCTGAAACGGTTTGAACCAGTTTGAAAAGAATTGAACCGGTCTGAACCGGATTAAACCGTTCTGAACCAGTCTAAACCGGCTTGAACCGGTCTAAACCGGTTTGAACCGGTTTGAACCGGTCTGAACCGGATTAAACCGGTCTGAACCGGATTAAACCGGTCTGAATCGGTCTACTCCGGTTTGAACCAGTCTAAACCGGATTAAACCGGTCTGAACCGGTCTAAACCGGTTTGAACCGGTCTAAACTGGTCTAAACCGTTTTGAACCGGTCTGAAATGGATTAAACCGGTCTGAACCGGTCTAAACCGGTTTGAAACGGTCTAAACCGGTCTAAACCGGTTTGAACCCGTCTAAACCATATTAAAACGGTCTGATCCAGTCTGAACCGGTTTGAACCGGTCTGAACCAGATTAAACTGGTCTGAACGGGTTGGAACCGGTTAGAACCGGATGAACCGGTCTGAACCTGATTAAACCTGTCTGAAACGGTCTAAACCAGTTTGAACCGATCTAAACCGTATTAAAACGGTCTGAACCGGTCTGAACCGGTTTGAACTGGTCTGAACCAGATTAAACTGGTCTTAACCGGATTAAACTGGTCTGAACCGGTGTGAACCGGTTACAAGTGGATTGAAATGTTCTGATCTGGATTAAACCAGTCTGAACCGGTCTAAACCGGATTAAACCGGTTTGACCCGATCTAAACCGGTTTAAACCGGTCTGAATCGGTTTGAATCGGTTTGAACCAGATTGAACCGATTTGAACCAGATTAAACCGGTCTGAACCGGTCAGAACCGGTTTGAACCGGCCTGAACCGGTCTAAACCGTATTAAATCGGTCTGAACCAGTCTGATCCGGTTTGAACCGGTTTGAACCGGATTGAACAGGTCTGAATCAGATTAAACCAGTCTAAACTGGTCTAAACCGGTCTAAACTGGTTTGAAACGGTCTAAACCGGATTAAACTGGTCTGAATCGGTCTGAACCGGTTTGAACCGGTCTGAACCGATTAAACCAGTCTGAACTGGTCTAAACCGGTTTGAACCGGTCTGAACCGGTTCGAACCGGACTAAAACGGTCTAAACCGGATTGAACCAGTCTAAACCGGATTAAACCTGTGTGAAACGGTCTAAGCCTGGTTAAACCGTTCGAACCGGTTTGAACCAGTTTGAACCGGATTTAACCGGTCTGAACCGGATTAAACCGGTCTGAACCGGTCTAAACCATATTAAACCAGTCTGATCCTGTCTGAATCAGATTGAACCGGTCTGAACCGGATTAAACCTGTCTGAACTGGTCTAAACCATATTAAACCAGTATGAACCCGTCTGAACCGGTTTGAACTGCTCTAAACCGGTCTAAACCGGTTTGAAATGGTCTAAACCAGTCTGAACCGGTCTAAACCAGATTAAACCGGTATGACCCAATCAAAACCGGATTAAACCGGTCTGAACCGGATGAATCAGTTTGAACCGGATTAAACCGGTCTGAACCGGATTGAACCGGTTTGAACCGGATTGAAGCGGTCAGAACCAGATTAAACGGGCCTGAACCGGTCTAAACCGGATTAAACTGGTTTGAACCAGTCTGAACCGGATTAAACTGGTCTGAACTGATCTAAACCAGATTATACCGGTCTGAAACGGATTAAACCGGTCTAAAACGGCCTAAACCGTTCTAAACCAGTTTGAACCGGTCTAAACCGTATTAAACCGGACTGAACCAGTCTGAACCGGTTTGAACCGGATTGAACCGTTCTAAACAGGATTAAACCGGTCTGAACCGGTCTGAACTGGTTTAAACCGATCTGAACCAGATTAAACCGGTCTGAACCGGATTAAACCAGTCTGAACCAGTTTGAACCGGTCTGAACCGGAAAAACCGGTCTGAACCGGTTTGAATACGTTTGAACCGGATTGAACCGGTATGAACCGGATTAAACCGGTCTGAACCGGTCTAAACCGGTTTGAACCGGTCTAAACCGGTCTAAACCGGTTTGAACCGGTCTAAAACGTATTAAAACGGTCTGAATCAGTCTGAACCGGTTTGAACCTCTCTGTATCGGATTAAAACGGTCTGAACCAGTCTGAACAGGTTAGAAGTGGTCTAAACTGGTCTAAACCGGTTTGAACCATTCTGAACCGGATTTAAACGGTCTGAACCAGTCTTAACCGGTTTGAACCAGTCTCAAATGGATTGAACCGGTTTGAACAGGTTTGAACCGGTTAAAATCTGATTGAAACATTTTGAACCGGATCAAACCGGTCTGAACCGGATTGAACTGGTTTGAACCGGATTGAACCGGTTTGAACCAGATTAAACGGGTCTGAACCAGTCTAAACCGGATTAAAGTGTTCTGAACCGGTCTAAACCGGATTAAACTGGTCTGAACCAGATTGAAACGGTTTGAACCGGTTTGAACCGGTCTGAACCGGTTTGAACCAGTTTGAACCGAGTTAAAGCGGTCTGAACCAGTCTGAACCGATTTGAACCGGTCTAAACCGGTATAAACCGGTTTGAACCGGTCTAAACAGTATTAAAACGATCTGAACTAGTCTTAAACGGTTTGAACCGGTTGGAACCGGATTAAACCGGTCTGAACTGGATTAAACCGGTCTGAACCAGTCTGAACCGGTTTAAACCGATGTGAACCGGACTAAACCGGTCTGAACCGGATTAAACTAGTCTGAACCAGTTTGAACTGGTCTGAACCGGAAAAACCGGTCGAAATGCTTCTCTTTGAAAGAAAAGATTCCCATTTGTTTCTCACACAAGTGATGAAATTGCTTGAAAGTGTGAAAAGCATTGTAAGACGTTAAGAGAGGTTTGCATTTCTGTCAAAAGGATGTACTTTGCAAGATGGACACTTTTTTGTAAGTGTACTTATTTCTTTAGAAGCTTCAGACAGAAAAGCACAAGCGTTTCTCAAAAAGAGAAGCATTTTTTCTAACATTGTAAAGCATTATTAGAAGGGAATGGAGTTTTGCATTTCTGTCTACATGCTGTGCTTTGAAAGATAATCATATCTGTCTAAATGCTTTACTATGAAATCGATGCACTTTCTTTTGAAAGTACTTATTGCTTTAGAAACTTCAGATTAAACGCACATGTGTTTCTCTCAAAAGAGGACCAGTTGCTTCTAATAGCATAAAGCATACTTAGAAGGAAATGGTGTGCTGCATTTCTGTTCAAATGCTGTAGTTTGAAAGATTAGCACTGTCGTTTGAAAGTATACTTATTTTTTTAGAAGGTTGAGATAGAAACGCACATGCATTTTTCTCATAAGATGAGCACTTGCTTCTAACAGTGTAAAGCATTGTTAGAATGGAATGGAGTATTGCTTTTCTGTCTACATGCTGTACTTTGAAAGATATGCATTTCTGTCTAAATGCTTTAGTTGAAATTGAAGCACTTTCCTTTGAAAGTGTACTTATTTCTTTAGAAACTTCAGAAAGAAACGCACAGGTGTTTCTCTCAAAAGAGAAACACTTGCTACTAACAGTGTAAAGCATTGTTAGAAGGGAATGGTGTTTTGCATTACTGTCTACATTCTGTACTTTGAAAGAAAGGCACTTTCTTTTGAATATGTACATAATTTTTTAGACGCTTTCTTGTGAAACGCATATGTTTCTCGCTAATGAGAATCACTTGCTTCAAAGATTGGAAAGCATTCTTAGTACTGAATGGAGTGCTGCATTTCTTTCAAAATGCTGTTCTATGAAAGATGAGCTCTTGCTTTTGAAAGTGCACTTATTTCTTTAGAAGCTTCGGATAGAAACGCACATGTGTTTCACTCAAAAGAGAAGCCCATGCTGCTTAAAGTGCAAAATATTGCTAGAAGTGCAGGGAGTGTTGTATTTCTGTCTACATGCTGTACCTTGAAAGATAAGCACATTCTTTGGAAAGTGTACATAATCCTTTAAAAGCTTTCCAGAGAAACCCATTGGCATTTCTCTCAAAAAGGAAGCTCTTGCTCAGAAAATTGTCCAGCATTTTTAGAAGACAATGCTGTCCTTTGCAAGATAAGCATTTTCTTTTGAAAGTGTACGTACTTCTACCGAAGCTCTCCTGAGAAAAGCATACGCATTTCTCTCAAAAGAGAAGCACTTGCTTTTCACAATGTAAAGCACTGTTAGAAGTGAAGGGAGTACTGCATTTCTGTCTAAATGCTTCTCTTTGAAAGAAAAGATTCCCATTTGTTTCTCACAGAAGTGATGAAATTGCTTGAAATTGTGAAAAGCATTGTAAGACGTTAAGAGAGGTTTGCATTTCTGTGAAAAGGATGTACTTTGCAAGATGGACACTTTTTTGTAAGTGTACTTATTTCTTTAGAAGCTTCAGACAGAAAAGCACATGCGTTTCTCAAAAAGAGAAGCACTTTTTACTAACATTGTAAAGCATTATTAGAAGGGAATGGAGTTTTGCATTTCTGTCTACATGCTGTGCTTTGAAAGATAATCATATCTGTCTAAATGCTTTACTATGAAATCGATGCACTTTCTTTTGAAAGTACTTATTGCTTTAGAAACTTCAGATTAAACGCACATGTGTTTCTCTCAAAAGAGAACCAGTTGCTTCTAAGAGTGTAAAGCATAGTTAGAAGGAAATGGTGTGCTGCATTTCTGTTCAAATGCTGTAGTTTGAAAGATAAGCACTTTCCTTTGAAAGTATACTTATTTTTTTAGAAGGTTGAGATAGAAACGCACATGCGTTTTTCTCATAAGATGAGCACTTGCTTCTAACAGTGTAAAGCATTGTTAGAATGGAATGGAGTATTGCTTTTCTGTCTACATGCTGTACTTTGAAAGATATGCATTTCTGTCTAAATGCTTTAGTTGAAATTGAAGCACTTTCCTTTGAAGGTGTACTTATTTCTTTAGAAACTTCAGATAGAAACACACAGGTGTTTCTCTCAAAAGAGAAACACTTGCTACTAACAGTGTAAAGCATTGTTAGAAGGGAATGGTGTTTTTCATTACTGACTACATTCTGTACTTTGAAAGAAAATCACTTTCTTTTGAATATGTACATAATTTTTTAGACGCTCTCTTGTGAAACGCATATATGTCTCTCGCTAATGAGAATCACTTGCTTCAAAGATTGGAAAGCATTTTTAGTACGGAATGGAATGCTCCATTTCTTTCAAAATGCTGTTCTATGAAAGATGAGCTCTTGCTTTTGAAACTGCACTTCTTTCTTTAGAAGCTTCGGAAATAAACACACATGCCTTTCACTCAAAAGAGTAGCACATGCTGCTAAGAGTGCAAAGCATTGTTAGAAGTGAAGGGAGTGTTGTATTTCTGTCTACATGCTGTACCTTGAAAGATAAGCACATTCTTTGGAAAGTGCACATAATCTTTTAAAAGCTTTCCAGAGAAACCAATTGGCATTTCTCTCAAAAAGGAAGCTCTTGCTCCGAAGATTGTACAGCATTGTTCGAAGACAATGCTGTGTTTTGAAAGATAAGCATTTTCTTTTGAAAGTGTACGTACTACTACCGAAGCTTTCCTGAGAAAAGCATAGGCGTTTCTCTCAAAAGAGAAGCACTTGGTTTTCACAGTGTAAAGCACTGTTAGAAGTGAAGGGAGTACTGCATTTCTGTCTAAATGCTTCTCTTTGAAAGAAAAGATTCCCATTTGTTTCTCACACAAGTGATGAAATTGCTTGAAATTGTGAAAAGCATTGTAAGACGTTAAGAGAGGTTTGCATTTCTGTCAAAAGATGTACTGTGAAGTTGGACACTTTTTTGTAAATGTACTTATTTCTTTAGAAGCTTCAGACAGAAAAGCACAAGCGTTTCTCAAAAAGAGAAGCATTTTTTCTAACATTGTAAAGCATTATTAGAAGGGAATGGAGTTTTGCATTTCTGTCTACATGCTGTGCTTTGAAAGATAATCATATCTGGCTAAATGCTTTACTATGAAATCGATGCACTTTCTTTTGAAAGTACTTATTGCTTTAGAAAGTTCAGATTAAACGCACATGTGTTCCTCTCAAAAGGGAACCAGTTGCTTCTAACAGCATAAAGCATAGTTAGAAGGAAATGGTGTGTTGCATTTCTGTTCAAATGCTGTAGTTTGAAAGATAAGCACTTTCCTTTGAAAGTATACTTATTTTTTTAGAAGGTTGAGATAGAAACGCACATGCATTTTTCTCATAGGATGAGCACTTGCTTCTAACAGTGTAAAGCATTGTTAGAATGGAATGGAGTATTGCTTTTCTGTCTACATGCTGTACTTTGAAAGATAAGCATTTCTGTCTAAATGCTTTAGTTGAAATTGAAGCACTTTCCTTTGAAAGTGTACTTATTTCTTTAGAAACTTCAGAAAGAAACGCACAGGTGTTTCTCTCAAAAGAGAAACACTTGCTACTAACAGTGTAAAGCATTATTAGAAGGGAATGTTGTTTTGCATTACTGTCTACATTCTGTACTTTGAAAGAAAAGCACTTTCTTTTGAATATGTACATAATTTTTTAGACGCTTTCTTGTGAAACGCATGTATGTCTCTCGCTAATGAGAATCACTTGCTTCAAAGATTGGAAAGCATTCTTAGTACTGAATGGAGTGCTGCATTTCTTTCAAAATGCTGTTCTATGAAAGATGAGCTGTTGCTTTTGAAAGTGCACTTATTTCTTTATAAGCTTCAGATAGAAATGCACATGCGTTTCACTCAAAAGCGAACCAGTTGCTTCTAATAGCGTAAAGCATAGTTAGAAGGAAATGGTGTGTTGCATTTCTGTTCAAATGCTGTAATTTGAAAGATAAGCACTTTCCTTTGAAAGTATACTTATTTTTTTTAGAAGGTTGAGATAGAAACGCACAGGCCTTTCTCTCAAAAGAGAAACACTTGCAACTAACAGTGTAAAGAATTTTTATAAGGGAATGGTGTGTTGCATTTCTGTCTATATACTGTCCTTTGAAAGAGAAGCACTTTCTTTTGAATATGTACATAATTTTTTAGACCCTTTCCTGTGAAACGCATATATGTCTCTCACTAAAGAGAATAAGTTGCTTCAAAGATTGGAAAGCATTCTTATTACTGAATGGAGTGCTGCATTTCTTTCAAAATGCTGTTCTATGAAAGATGAGCTCTTGCTTTTGAAAGTGCACTTATTTCTTTAGAAGCTTCGGAAAGAAACACACATGCCTTTCACTCAAAAGAGAAGAACATGCTGCTAAGAGTGCAAAGCATTGTTAGAAGTGAAGGGAGTGTTGTATTTCTGTCTATATGCTGTACCTTGAAAGATAAGCACATTCTTTGGAAAGTGTACATAATCCTTTAAAAGCTTTCCAGAGAAACCCATTGGCATTTCTCTCAAAAAGGAAGCTCTTGCTCCGAAAATTGTACAGCATTGTTAGAAGACAATGCTGTCCTTTGAAAGTTAAGCATTTTCTTTTGAAAGTGTACGTACTTCTACCGAAGCTTTCCTGAGTAAAGCATAGGCGTTTCTCTCAAAAGAGAAGCACTTGGTTTTCACAGTGTAAAGCACTGTTAGAAGTGAAGGGAGTACTGCATTTCTGTCTAAATGCTTCTCTTTGAAAGAAAAGATTCCCATTTGTTTCTCACACAAGTGACGAAATTGCTTGAAAGTGTGAAAAGCATTGTAAGACATTAAGAGAGGTTTGCATTTCTGTCAAAAGGATGTACTGTGAAGTTGGACACTTTTTTGTAAATGTACTTATTTCTTTAGAAGCTTCAGAGAGAAAAGCACAAGCGTTTCTCAAAAAGAGAAGCATTTTTTCTAACATTGTAAAGCATTATTAGAAGGGAATGGAGTTTTGCATTTCTGTCTACATGCTGTGCTTTGAAAGATTATCATATCTGTCTAAATGCTTTACTTTGAAATCGATGCACTTTCTTTTGAAAGTACTTATTGCTTTAGAAACTTCAGATTAAACGCACATGTGTTTCTCTAAAGAGAACCAGTTGTTTCTAATAGCGTAAAGCATAGTTAGAAGGAAATGGTGTGTTGCATTCCTGTTCAAATGCTGTAGTTTGAAAGATAAGCACTGTCGTTTGAAAGTATACTTATTTTTTTAGAAGGTTGAGATAGAAACGCACATGCATTTTTCTCATAAGATGAGCACTTGCTTCTAACAGTGTAAAGCATTGTTAGAAATGAATGGAGTATTGCTTTTCTGTCTAAATGCTGTACTTTGACAGATAAGCATTTCTGTCTAAATGCTTTAGTTGAAATTGAAGCACTTTCCTTTGAAAGTGTACTTATTTCTTTAGAAACTTCAGAAAGAAACGCACATGTGTTTCTCTCAAAAGAGAAACACTTGCTACTAACAGTGTAAAGCATTGTTAGAAGGGAATGGTGTTTTGCATTACTGTCTACATTCTGTACTTTGAAAAAAAAGCACTTTCTTTTGAATATATACATAATTTTTTAGACGCTTTCTTGTGAAATTCATATATGTCTCTCGCTAATGAGAATCACTTGCTTCAAAGATTGGAAAGCATTCTTAGTACTGAATGGAGTGCTGCATTTCTTTCAAAATGCTGTTCTATGAAAGATGAGCTGTTGCTTTTGAAAGTGCACTTATTCTTTAGAAACGTCAGATAGAAACGCACATGCGTTTCACTCAAAAGCGAACCAGTTGCTTCTAATAGCGTAAAGCATAGTTAGAAGGAAATGGTGTGTTGCATTTCTGTTCAAATGCTGTAGTTTGAATGATAAGCACTTTCCTTTGAAAGTATACTTATTTTTTTTAGAAGGTTGAGATAGAAACGCACATGCGTTTTTCTCAAAAGATAAGCACTTGCTTCTAACAGTGTAAAGCACTGTTAGAAGTGAAGGGAGTACTGCATTTCTTTCTAAATGCTTCTCTTTGAAAGAAAGATTCCCATTTGTTTCTCACACAAGTGACGAAATTGCTTGAAAGTGTGAAAAGCATTGTAAGACGTTAAGAGAGGTTTGCATTTCTGTCAAAAGGATGTACTTTGCAAGATGGACACTTTTTTGTAAGTGTACTTATTTCTTTAGAAGCTTTAGACAGAAAAGCACATGTGTTTCTCAATAAGAGAAGCACTTTTTTCTAACATTGTAAAGCATTTTAGAAGGGAATGGAGTTTTGCATTTCTGTCTACATGCTGTGCTTTGAAAGATAATCTTATCTGTCTAAATGATTTATTATGAAATCGATACACTTTCTTTTGAAAGTACTTATTGCTTTAGAAACTTCAGATTAAACGCACATATGTTTCTCCCAAAAGAGAAAAAGTTGCTTCTAAGAGCATAAAGCATAGTTAGAAGGAAATGGTGTGCTGCATTTCTGTTCAAATGCTGTAGTTTGAAAGATAAGCACTTTCCTTTGAAAGTATACTTATGTTTTTAAAAGGTTGAGATAGAAACGCACATGCGTTTTTCTCAAAAGACGAGCACTTGCTTCTAACAGTGTTAAGCATTGTTAGAAAGGAATGGAGTATTTCTTTTCTGTCTACATGCTGTACTTTGAAAGATAAGCATTTCTATCTAAATGCTTTAGTTGAAATTGAAGCACTTTCCTTTGAAAGTTTACTTATTTCTTTAGAAACTTCAGAGAGAAACGCACAGGCGTTTCTCTCAAAAGACAAACACTTGCTACTAACAGTGTAAAGCATTGTTAGAAGGGAATGGTGTTTTGCATTTCTGTCTACATTCTGTACTTTGAAAGAAAAGCACTTTCTTTTGAATATGTACATAATTTTTAGACGCTTTCCTGTGAAACGTATATATGTCTCTCGCAAATGAGAATCACTTGCTTCAAAGATTGGAAAGCATTCTTAGTACGGAATGGAGTGCTGCATTTCTTTCAAAATGCTGTTCTATGAAAGATGAGCTCTTGCTTTTGAAAGTGTACTTATTTCTTTAGAAGCTTCAGATAGAAATGCACGTGCATTTCACTCAAAAGAGAAGCCCATGCTGCTAAGAGTGCAAAGCATTGTTAGAAGTGAAGGGAGTGTTGTATTTCTGTCTACATGCTGTACCTTGAAAGATAAGCACTTTCTTTGGAAAGTGGACATACTCCTTTAAAAGCTTTCCAGAGAAACCTATTGGCATTTCTCTCAAAAAGTAAGTTCTTGCTCTGAATATTGTACAGCATTGTTAGAAGACAATGCTGTCCTTTGAAAGTTAAGCATTTTCTTTTGAAAGTGTACGTACTTCTACGGAAGCTTTCCTGACAAAAGCATATGCGTTTCTCTCAAAAGAGAAGCACTTGCTTTTCACAGTGTAAAGCACTGTTAGAAGTGAAGGGAGTACTGCATTTCTGTCTAAATGCTTCTCTTTGAAAGAAAAGATTCCCATTTGTTTCTCACACAAGTGATGATTTTGCTTGAAAATGTGCAATGCATTGTAAGATGTTAAGAGAGTGTTGCATTTCTGTCAAAAGTGTGTACTTTGAAGATGGACACTTTTTTGTAAATGTACTTATTTCTTTAGAAGCTTCAGACAGAAAAGCACATGCGTTTCTCGAAAAGAGAAGCATTTTTTCTAACATTGTAAAGCATTATTAGAAGGGAATGGATTTTTGCATTTCTGTCTACATGCTGTGCTTTGAAAGATAATCATATCTGTCTAAATGCTTTACTATGAAATCGATGCACTTTCTTTTGAAAGTATTTATTGCTTTAGAAACTTCAGATTAAACGCACATGTGTTTCTCTCTAAAGAGAAACAGTTTCTTCTAAGAGCGTAAAGCATAGTTAGAAGGAAATGGTGTGTTGCATTTCTGTTCAAATGCTGTAGTTTGAAAGATAAGCACTTTCTTTTGAAAGTATACTTATTTTTTTTACACTGTTAGAAGCAATTGTTGGAAGAGAAACACAAGTACGTTTTATTTGAAGTGTCTAAAGAAATATGTACACTTTCAGTAGAATGTGCTTTGATTTCAAAGTAAAGCATTTAGATAGAAATGATTATCTTTCAAAGCACAGCATGGACACAGAAATGCAAAACTCCGTTCCCTTCTAATAATGCTTTACCATGTTCAAAACTAGTGCTTCTCTTTTGGGAGTAACGCATGTGGGTATCTGTCTCAAACTTGTAAGAAATTGGTACACTTTACAAAGAAAGGGCTCATCTTTCAAAGAGCAGCATTTAGACAGAAATGAAATACTCTCTTTACTTCTAAAAATGCTTTACACTGTGAATAGCAAGTGCTTCTCTTTTGAAAGAAACGCATATGCGTTTCTCAAGAAAGCTTCTATAGAATTACATACACTTTCCAAAGAAAGTGTAAAGAAGAAGGCAAACTCCCAGTGGAGTGCCTTTGGTGATCAACGTTCTCTCGGGAGTAGAGCATTGTTGCCAGGAGTGACTGTGTCTCATAAGTTCAAAACTCTAGGTTAGAGTAAAGGCCATGTTCTACAGCTCTTCGAAGAGGTCGAAGATTATACTATCTATACTAAATATAGTCTCTATGTATCTAAAACCCTGATTATCCTAAATATAAATATGACAAACATATAATTCTCAACACCTATCTAACTGCATGACTAATAGCATAAACAACTGTGCAATTAATGAAGACAATAATTTCCAAATGTAAACAGGGTCATTACATAAGTAATATCCGAGGTAGAAATGTACATTGCAATATGGTAAACAATGTCATTACATAAATAATATCAGAGGTAGAAATGTACATTGCAATATGTTATATATCTCAATATAACCATTGTTTCAAACAGAGGTAGGGTCATACTCTCATACAATGTTCAATATATCAATATTCAAGAATCAGCACCAATACAGTTTTCTAAAAAACAATAACTCACAAATATCAATTTTTCCTTCAGACCAGTTAACCCCTCCTTTTTTTTTACACATGGGTACAGCAGTTTAATTGTTAAAATCACTTCCCAAAGAGATAATGATTAATATTCCTGATAGTCCCAGACATATATGGCAAAGGGTAGAAGGAGAGAGCCATGCTTCTTAGCAATGCAGGAGGATCTAAGATAAAACTTACGAGACATTGAAGAATGGATTGACTGGGACATCATTGGTGTAATCTCCTGTCTGGCTTGTTTAGATACACATGGAACATGCTCTTAGTTTGTATTTCTATTACTGGGTTAACACTGTGAATAAAGGCAGCCTGGACAGGAAGAAGGTTACTTCAGCTTAGAGTGCTTAGGCAGTATACTGTCCCTGAGGGAAGTCAGAGCAGGGTTAGGGAGGCAGGAACTGAAGCAGAGGCCATGGAGAAGGGTGCTTTATGGGCTTGTTTACTATGACGTGCACATCTTGCTTTGATATACCACCAAGAACTACACGCTGAGGGGTGACAGTGTTCACAGTGAATGAGTGACTTCTACTAAGATCAATCATTATTCAATAAAATGCCCTGATGACTTGTCGATGGACATTCTAACAGAGGCATTTTCGAGCCTGAGATCACTCTTCATGGCTTACTCTAGTCTGGTGGTTCCCAGCTTTCCTAAGACCCGCATCACATAGTCATTCCCAACAGAGTTTCTTTTTGCTATTTCATACCAATAATCTTTCTACTGTTACAAGCCATAAGTGGAAATGTCTGTGTTCTTCAGTGTTCTTAGTTGACCCCCTCAAAGGATCATTTGACCACCCCCCGCCACAAAGGGGCCATAGCCCACAGGTTGAGAAACACTGTTCTAGTTGGTGGCAAGTAAATGATAAGACCAAACAGGACAGTATGTAACATGGAATAAAGAAACATAAAATATTTATTAGGGGAAATCATTTAAATATGAATAAGTACTTGACAGTGATGATGTGATAATTCAGTATCAGTTTATTCTAATCAATACAATTCAGAAATAATGTAGAAAAGGAGGAAACCAGAAGATCATGTCAGTCTCTCTGTTTCTACTAATGGATGCATTCAAACATCTAAAAATATCCTAAAAACAAGTACATACTAAATTAATGTTGCTAGTAATATGACTTGATATAGTCAAGTATATTACTGCTTTTGTTTTAATTTAATGAGTTAGGTGCATCCACTTAGAATTGGGAAGAGTTACTTTGCACGTGTTTATTTCATTTTCTATGTGTGGAAAATGGATAGCCTTATAATCCTCACATATCCTGATATGAAGGTGCAAAGCTAGTATTTTAGAAAATTGCTTATGTCCGATGGATGTAAATTTTCTCGCTGAAAATTTACATTAATAGCTTATAGAACTTTTAGTGAACATTCTTTATAATTATCAAATATGAAACTTACAGTTTTGTATGAGTCTGAAATATTTCCTCAATTATATTTTAGTAGAGCTAGTTGTCTTCCTATTATAGCTCTATAGCATTTTAGAGAAAATGAGAGATTTTTTTTCTTTTTTTGTTAATAAAAAGTCTTGTTAGGAGGTTGTATACTTGAAGCTTCAAATAACTGGACCTTTACCAAGGATTGATGTAAACTCAAGGATTGAAGAAGTCAATGGCACACCTCTACACAGAGGAGACTTATTGTTCTGTAAGGGAGAAAGACCTGTGTGTACAAACATCATGCATAATACACTAAACACAGAAAAACAGGGGCATGGAGAAAAGTATAGTAGACACACATACTGCAGGGTGTTAACATTCTGATATTTGTTATGTATGAATATTCTGTGTGTGTCTATATGCATACTTGAATTCATAACTTGATACTGCATGTTTTACTAATAAGGACACTTGATAATAGGATTCAACCATACAGAAAAAAACTCTTCAAGGTAATTGTATGTAAGGCACTAATGAACAATAAAAGATCAAGATTATAATGGTTATGAAAATGATAGATTGAATAGAATGATGGTGACTTTTAGAACTGATTATCAGGCTTGCTAGGGGGAAGAGTGTTAGGCAGGACTTACACTGTCCCTGGGATAGAGTAGGCACCTGGTTCATGGACGGTTAAATGAATAAATGAGTGCATACAAATTTAATTTATTCTCTTGGTCCAGCTTCCATCTTCAAGTATATCTCATAATCGATGTGGTCTTCACAATTTTCCTATATAATTTGCTACCATTTGAGTCCAATCCCTGTCCCAAAGAGTTTTGTTTTCATAACTAACATTTGTAACATTCTTCAATCTTCATTATTATTTTTGTCATATTGCTAACTAATCATCTTGGCAGATGATTGCATCATATTTGTGACTGAATTAGTAGAATATTTTTCTTTGTTTTCTGAAATAGCAAACAGAATACATAATATCATATATCAAAATTTTCTAAAGAACATAGAATTGTAGACTATTGTGTTTCATGAAAATATCTTTATCCATCAATTCTTGATGTAAATTGTTTGATTGAATGATTCCCATAATCAAAATGAACATTTCAGTAAAATAATTTGTTATTAGAGAGAAGCAGCAGGAGTTTTTTGTTTGTTTTTAAAAATTAAAATGGTCAACCCTAAGACCATACACAGAAGTAACATTATAAATATTTAGTAGAATTTATTTATGTATTTAGGAATGTTCTAAATACATATACATATGTGTGTGTGTAGAAATATGTTTGGTGTGAATATATAGGAATATATGTGTATATATATCTGTGTTTGTGTGTCAGCAATTAATTTAAAAGAAGCTATGAATTTGAAAATAGCAAGAATGGGCATATAAGAGGGTTTGGATGGAGTAAATGGGAATGATACAATTATGTTATAAATCTAAAAATATAAAAAATAATTAAAAAAAATAAAAATATCATCCAAAAAAATAGACACAGTGAGGCAAAAATCCATCCTATAAGCAGTGACTCCTAGAAGAAAGTGAAGCTTCTGAGTCTAGACACATGATGCTTGCGGTTCACACATGGATTTTGCAGGAAGCACACTGGGATTTCATTTAAAGCAAGACATGGAGCTATAGTGCATGCTTGTAGGCTGTGGCTGCTTGCTTGTTTACCAGTTGCTCTGACCCAAAATTATCACTCAGAAACAATATTATTTGCAATACTGTTTAATCAATAGTTTAAATGTTTTTCTAGCTAGCTCTTACAACTAGAATGAACCCATTTCCATTATTTTATATTTTACCACTAGCGTTGTGGCTTACCAGCAAGGTTCCAGCTGACAGCTCGTGTCTTTCCCTTCTGGTGGCTACATGGCGTCTCTCCGACTCTTCATACTCTATATATCTCTTTCAGCCTGGGTTTGCTCTGTTAAGCCATTGTGAAAGTAGCTTCTTTATTATCCAGTGGCAGTAAAACATATTCACAGCATACATCACCTTCCACATTACATGCTCACTGTTTTTATACTCATCCTAGGTATGGTGTTTTCCAATGTGATTAAAACAGAGTCTATTTCCTCCTGGAATACAGAGCAAACAGATATTTTGCATTCATCTTTCCAAGCACTACTGAAATGTTACTTCCTTGTATAGTCTGTCACAATCCTCATTCAACAGCATCCATATTATGCCAGTTTGCACAGTCTTTATACAGAGAAAAAGAGAGAAAAGCAACTGTTGGTTGTTATTCATTATCCATTATTTTTCAAATGGATTCAGTAAGATTGTTTTCAGGCCTTTCTTAATTTTTATTTAATATTCACTTTTTTCATTAGATAACTCTAGGTTACCTACAGTTAGAGAATGTACCACTTCTGAAATATTCCTTTCTTCTCATGCTTGATGGTATACACCTTACACCCAACACTCAGCATCAGGACAAAGGCAGAGGTGGAGGCAACATTATGTGAGACTTCAAGGTAGTTGTGATCATCTTAGAGGTTTCTAAGCCAGATGGAAATATATAGTGAGAGCTATTTTTAAAATATGTTTTTATTCTCATAAAAAGCAGTAATTTTTTTGAGGATCTAGGAAGCATTTTCCTTTACCTACTCTTGGCATACTCCTCCTAAGTAGTTTATAGTCCATGAATTTTCATCTGGACCCTGCTTAAACTTCCTCTTCCTCTTGACTAGTATGTCCTTTGTAATTAGCATCATGAATAGAGTCCTGTGGAAATTATATCTTCAAATGAGCCAGAACAAACCCAAGTCATCAAATATAATTTCAGTAATAAATCTAAATGCTTTACATTTGAATACTTCCCAAAATGGTTACAATTTATTAATGTCAGATTAAAGGACTCTGTTCATTTTTCCAACTCAGTTAAAAGACAGTCAATAAATGGTGCTACCTTGGCCAGATTTCTAATGAATATTTGGGGAGTGTGCAGACCCAAGTTTGGAATGACTCAACTAATGTCAGGAGATTATTGACATGCTTTCTCTCTGTTCAGAATATGCCCCATTATTATTATTATTATTATTATTATTATTATTATTATTATTATTATTATTATTGGTCATAGTATTTATAATAGCAATAGAATGATAAATGAGGAGTCTACACATGATTCATTAGTTTCATTGAGTGATTACATTGACTTGTATTATATTTTAACTGAAATGTTCACAAGGGAAGGAACACTAAAAGGACATTTATTCCGGAAATCTGGATACTAGGTGCTAACACTCAGTATTTGGGTGTTGGTTAACATATACCTATTTCCACATACTGCTGATGTAAAATAAGAGTGCAGTAAAAGATACATGCACTGCGAGTCTTAAAACAAATAGCTTCGGACACTACATTTTCACCCTTTATCTAAATCCACAGTGGCCAAGCATTTTTCTTATAATAATATTTTAATTTTGTGCAAACCAATCAACTTTTAAAAGTTTCTTTAACTTGGCCTATTACTAAAGGAGATAAAATAGGCAATAGATACAAATGATCTCTCCTGAGATTTTTAATCTTCCTTTTAAACAAGGAATGCTTTTCAGATGACCTTTCACATCAATTCATTCTCTTCTTTCGCTTCCTGTGTTGTGTCATATAGCACATTAATGACACTTCTCAACCTTTTTGAAAATTTCTTATTGAAATTCCAAGTTTTGCTGATTTTAGGTCACCAGAATGTGTTTCATATTGAATTATGTCGTTGCAAAGAAGTTGCACACATCCATAAAAATATGAAGAAAAGATGAGTTACAGCTTTCAATTTTTGATAAAATATTATCAGGAGACAAAAATGATATTTGAGGTTTATAATCCTCAGGCAGAGTTTCCAATAGAAAAGTTATCTCTATTGCCGAAAGATGACTAGAATAATCAGAATATATAATTTAGTTCTATTCAAGTTCAAGGTGAAACAATTACCAAGGATATAATTTAGACTAACAGATCCCTACTCTTTGAAAGTTCTTTCAGTTGAAAATAATCTCTAGGTGGATGAAGTGGTAGTTAGGAATTAATAGTACTGATTAATCTTTCAGAGAACCTGAGTTAAATTCCCAGTACCCACTAGAGGACTGAAAAACATATTTAACCTCCACCCCATTGGGTCTGCTGCCCCCTTTGGACTATGAACGTATTGCATACACGTGGTACATAGAAATACACTCAGGTAAACACTAATACACATAAAATAAAAATAAATGAAATCTAAAACATAAACATTTTAATATATAGTACTTGCAACATTCGTTGAGGGAACAAGATAAAGGGAATAAATTCTTTCAAATTACTTTGTAAGTATAAAATAATGATGGTTATTTTAATAATAGTCATATAATTTTCCTTGCCTTTACAGTTGATGCGGCGAAGATTGGAAATAACCAAAAATAGTCCTTTTATAATTATTCAATTTTAATACAAGGGGAGATAAGGGAACTTACAGAACCAAGGGTCCAGCGGAGCCGAAGGTGAGCGCGGGGCAAACGAACGGGCCGCCTCCCGGCTCCCCAATCCTATTTAAGGGGAATGCTACCCCGCTGGAGCAGCCATGCCCCTGAACGCAGGGATTGGGCCAGCTGCCCCAACATCTCCCCTTTTTTGTCTAAATAAGACAGATTCAGAAACCAAATACAACTATATACAATGGGAACAGATCATATAAAATTACAAAAAGTAAACAATATCAGGCGAGAAGTATATAACGAAGAATTTTTCTAATCACTCTACTTTGAGAAGTCTAAATAATCTAGAAGGTAGCTACCATTATCTAATCTTCAACCCCATCAAAGATCTGAGAAGGAAAGTAATATTACCAAAGCAACCAGGAAGCACAAACGAGAAACTTCCAAAATGTGCAACAGAAGACAGAGACAATTGACTACCTGGGCAACCACACGAAGTCTTGATAGCAATGTTGAGGCAACCAACTTTGGCTGAGGCCTGAAAAAACCTGACATACCATTATACAATGGCAAGGAACCTTTAGTAGAACTATCCTATCCTGTCTTGGCAAGATAAGACAATTCTGTTTTATCCACTTATGGATATTTCGTACTTTAGTCAGTAATGGAGGTATGGGCTTTTCTTTGCCCCAAGGCCAGTTCTGCCAAGTAGAAGACAAACTCCCAGTGGAGTGTCTTTGGTGCTCAACGTTCTCTCGGGAGTAGAGCATTGTTGCCAGGAGTGATTGTGTCTCATAAATACAAAACTGTAGGTTAGATTAAAGGCCATGTTCTACAGTTCTTCAAAGAGGTTGAAGATTATGCTATCTATGCTAAATACAACCTCTATGTGTCTAAAAAACCTGATTGTCCTAAATATAAATATGACCAACATATAATTCTCAACACTTATGTAACTGTATGACTAATAGAATAAACAACTGTGCAAAAAATGAAGACAATGATTTCCAAATGTAAACAGGGTCCTTACATAAATAATATCTGAGGTAGAAATGTACAGTGCAATATGGTAAACAATGTCAATATAACAATTGTTTCAAACAGAGGTAGTATCATACTCTCATACAATGTTCAATATATCAATATACAAGAATCAACACTCATATAGTTTTTTTTTAAAAAAAAAGGAAGAAAAACAATAACTCACAAAAATCAATTATTCCTTCAGATCACCAGTTAATCCCTCCCTCCCCCCTTTTTTTAATACATATAGATATACACATAATTTATACCTCTGAGTCCATATAAAGCCTTCCACAACCCGACCACCCTATACCAGCCACCAATTAGTGTCCCTAAATCTAAGGGTAAACTTTGTTGGGAGGGGGGGCGTCGTCATCCAAGATTGCTTCCAGCTGACATAGGGGCGACTTTTCTTCCCAGGGGTTCCTGTGAAAGCAAATGATGGTAGAATACCCAGGGTAACATTTCGTCTAGGAAAAATGTGTCCAGCCTCTGAATTTTTTTTTTTGAAAAATGAGGCCAGAATGTTGTCAAAAATGTGCACCATTCAAAAGTGTTCTGTGCAATTGGTACCAAAAAACAGGCCAAATATTAGCACTACTAAAACATGATGTCATAATAACCAGTTGGAGTTGATGTTGCGGGGCCCCGTCTTCATCCTGGAAACTGCAAAGATTACTGAAGAGAAAAAAAATTTTGTCGTTTGTTGCGAGAGAGATAAGCATTATCTACAAGGACACATACAGACGTATACGTGCATATCTTCAATGAAAGGTGCATTAAAAACAACCATAGAGGGAATCCCTGATCCTGTGCCCTGACATTCCATCTGAACTGGTGAGTGAATGCGGACCCTGGGGCGACCTGCCCTGGAAGAGAGCACAGACCCCCTACCCCCACTTCCCTCTGCAGGCTTGTGTCTCCCAAGCTTTCCCTAGTGTTCTCAGGTGTCCTGCTCCTGTTCTAAGGCCATCCACCCAAAGGGGTCAGACTCTGGCCTCCAGGCAGGTCTGAGGATTCCTGCAGAGGGGTGCTGGCTCCTTCAGATTGTGCTGCCAGGTTGGCCGTGTGGTATTCCATCCCGCCCTGCCCCCAACTTGGCCCTTTTGTCTGGGCTGCGACCCTGGGCTGCCTGGAATCCCTGATCCTGTGCCCTGACATTCCATCTGAACTGGTGAGTGAATGCAGACCCTGGGGCAACCTGCCCTGGAAGAGAGCACAGACCCCCTACCCCCACTTCCCTCTGCAGGCTTGTGTCTCCCAAGCTTTCCCTAGTGTTCTCAGGTGTCCTGCTCCTGTTCTAAGGCCATCCACCCAAAGGGGTCAGACTCTGGCCTCCAGGCAGGTCTGAGGATTCCTGCGGAGGGGTGCTGGCTCCTTCAGATTGTGCTGCCAGGTTGGCCGTGTGGTATTCCATCCTGCCCTGCCCCCACCTTGGCCCTTTTGTCTGGGCTGCGACCCTGGGCTGCCTGGAATCCCTGATCCTGTGCCCTGACATTCCATCTGAACTGGTGAGTGAATGCGGACCCTGGGGCAACCTGCCCTGGAAGAGAGCACAGACCCCCTACCCCCACTTCCCTCTGCAGGCTTGTGTCTCCCAAGCTTTCCCTAGTGTTCTCAGGTGTCCTGCTCCTGTTCTAAGGCCATCCACCCAAAGGGGTCTGACTCTGGCCTCCAGGCAGGTCTGAGGATTCCTGCGGAGGGGTGCGGGCTCCTTCAGATTGTGCTGCCAGGTTCGCTGGGTGGTATTCCATCCCGCCCTGCCCCCACCTTGGCCCTTTTGTCTGGGCTGCGACCCTGGGCTGCCTGGAATCCCTGATCCTGTGCCCTGACATTCCATCTGAACTGGTGAGTGAATGCGGACCCTGGGGCAACCTGCCCTGGAAGAGAGCACAGACCCCCTACACCCACTTCCCTCTGCAGGCTTGTGTCTCCCAAGCTTTCCCTAGTGTTCTCAGGTGTCCTGCTCCTGTTCTAAGGCCATCCACCCAAAGGGGTCAGACTCTGGCCTCCAGGCAGGTCTGAGGATTCCTGCGGAGGGGTGCTGGCTCCTTCAGATTGTGCTGCCAGGTTCGCCGTGTGGTATTCCATCCCACCCTGCCCCCACCTTGGCCCTTTTGTCTGGGCTGCGACCCTGGGCTGCCTGGAATCCCTGATCCTGTGCCCTGACATTCCATCTGAACTGGTGAGTGAATGCGGACCCTGGGGCAACCTGCCCTGGAAGAGAGCACAGACCCCCTACACCCACTTCCCTCTGAAGGCTTGTGTCAGTTTCTCCTGTCCCTCTGTCTCCCAAGATTTCCCTAGTGTTCTCAGGTGTCCTGCTCCTGTTCTAAGGACATCCACCCAGAGGAGTCAGACTCTGGCCTCCAGGCAGGTCTGAGGATTCCTGCAAGGGAGTGTGGGCTTCTTCAGATTGTGACGCAAGGAATAGGTCCTCCTCTGGCACTGGGGAGATCCAACCAGTTTCAGTCACAGCAAAGATTGGTCTAGGACACCAAACGCCTCCAGGCTCCTTTTGAAGGAAGAGATGGGCAGGCGCCAATGCAGGAGCTCCTCCAACAACATGAAAGGCAACATGACATCACCACAAGCCAGACATCCCGAAACAACAAGAATTGAACACCCTACCCCAGAAGATATAGAAGAATCCGACCTTAAACAGTACTTTATGAAAATAATAGAGGACCTTAAACAGGAGGTAAAAAACTGCCATAAAGAAATGGAGATGACAAACAAAAAGGTAGAGGAAATAAATAAATCTCTCAAAGATACCCAAGAAAAACAAGAAAAACAAGAAAAAGCAATCAAGCAGGTCAGGGAAACAGTACAAGACCTGATAAATGAAATGGAGGTATTGAAGAAAACATAATCTGAGGGACGACTGGAAATGGAAACTCTGAGTAAACGAACAGAAACTTCAGAGACAAGTATTTCCAACCGAATACAAGAGATGGAAGAAAGAATCTCGGACTCTGAAGATACTATAGAGGAAATAAACTCACAGATTAAAGAACTAAACAAATCTAACAAATTCTTAACACAAAACATTCAGGAAATCTGGGACACCATGAAAAGACCAAACCTAAGAATAATTGGGGTAGAAGAAGGAGAAGAATTACAACTCAAAGGCCCAGAAAACATATTCAACAAAATTATAGAAGAAAACTTCCCCAACCTAAAGAAGGATGTTCCTATGAAGGTACAAGAAGCCTACAGAACACCAAATAGACTGGATCAAAAGAAAGCATCCCCACACCATATAATAATCAAAACATACAGAATAAAGAACAGATATTAAGAGCTGCAAAGGAAAAAGGTCAAGTAACATATAAAGGGAAACCTATCAGAATTACACCTGATTTCTCAATGGAAACCATGAAAGCCAGAAGAGCTTGGATAGATGTGCTACAGACACTAAGGGAACATGGATTCAAGCCTAGACTATTATACCCAGCAAAGCTTGCTTTCACCATTGATGGAGAAAACAAGATATTCCAGGACAAAAACAGATTTAAACAATACGCAGCCACAAATCCAGCCTTGCAGAAAGTAATAGAAGGAAAATCACAAACCAAGGAGTCCAACAACGCCCACAATAACTCAGGCATCTAGCGACCCTTCACCAGCACAACTAGAAGAAGGGAAACACACAAACTCTACTACTAAAAATGACTGAAGTTAACAACCACTGGTCATTAATATCACTTAATATCAATGGACTCAATTCACCTATAAAAAGGCACAGGCTAAGAGACTGGATACGAAAACAGAATCCAACATTTTGCTGTTTACAAGAAACACACCTCAACCACAAAGACAGACACCTACTCAGAGTAAAGGGTTGGGAAAAGGTTTATCAAGCAAATGGCCCTAAGAAACAAGCGGGTGTGGCCATACTAATTTCCAACAAAGTTGACTTCAAACTAAAATCAATCAGAAGAGATGGAAAGGGACACTTTATACTCATAACAGGAAAAATCCATCAGAATGAAGTCTCAATCCTGAATATCTATGCCCCTAATATAAAAGCTCCCACTTATGTAAAAGAAACACTTCTAGAACTCAAGGCAGCCATCAAACCACACACACTAATAGTTGGAGACTTCAACACTCCTCTCTCACCAATGGACAGGTCAATCAGACAGAAACCTAACAGAGAATTGAAAGACTTAATGGAGGTAATGAACCAAATGGACTTAACAGACATCTATAGAACATTCCACCCAAATAAGAAAGAATATACCTTCTTCTCTGTGGCTCATGGAACCTTTTCGAAAATTGACCATATACTTGGTAACAAAGCAAACTTCCACAGTTACAAAAAAATATTAGTAACCACCTGTGTCTTATCGGATCACCATGGATTAAAATTAGAATTCAACAACAATGCTACCCCCAGAAACCCCACAAACTCATGGAAACTGAACAGTCAACTACTGACCCACACCTGGGTCAAAGAAGAAATAAAGAAAGAAATTAAAGTCTTTCTTGTATTTAATGAAAACAAAGACACAACATACTCAAACCTATGGCACACAATGAAAGCAGTGCTAAGAGGAAAGTTCATAATACTAAATGCCCACTTAAAGAAAACAGAGAAAGCACTCATTGGTGACTTAACAGCACACCTGAAAGCTCTGGAAAAAAAAGAAGCAGACTCACCTAGGAGAAGTAGAAGACTGGAAATAATCAAACTGAGGGCAGAAATCAACAAAATAGAAACACAGAAAACAATCCAAAGAATCAATGAAACAAGAAGCTGGTTCTTGGAGAAAATCAACAAGATTGACAAACCCTTAGCCAAACTAATCAAACGACAGAGGGAGAACACACAAATTAACAAGATCAGAAATGAAAAGGGGGACATAACCACAGACACAGAGGAAATTCAGAGAATCATTAGATCTTACTACAAAAGCCTGTATGCCACAAAATTGGAAAATGTAAAAGAAATGGACAGTTTTTTAGATAAATACCATATACCAAAGTTAAACCAGGACCAGGTAAATGCTCTAAATCGTCCTGTTAGTCGCGAAGAATTAGAAACTGTTATCAGAAACCTCCCTACCAAAAAGAGCCCAGGACCAGATGGTTTCAATGCGGAATTCTACCAGAACTTCCAAGAAGACCTAATACCTATACTCCTTAAGGTATTTCATAATATAGAAACACAAGAGTCACTGCCAAATTCCTTCTATGAAGCTACAGTTACCCTGATACCTAAACCACACAAAGACTCAACCAAGAAAGAGAATTACAGGCCAATCTCACTCATGAACATGGACGCAAAAATTCTCAATAAAATACTGGCAAACCGAATCCAAGAACACATTAGAAAAATTATCCATTACGATCAAGTAGGCTTCATCCCAGAGATGCAGGGCTGGTTCAACATACGAAAATCTATCAATGTAATCCATCATATAAATAAACTGAAGGAAAAAAACCATATGGTCATCTCATTAGATGCTGAAAAAGCATTTGACAAAATTCAGCACCCTTTTATGATAAAGGTCTTGGAGAGATTAGGGATACAAGGGTCATTTCTAAATATAATAAAAGCTATTTACAGCAAGCCGACAGCTAACATCAAATTAAATGGAGAGAAACTCAAGGCTATCCCACTAAATTCAGGAACACGACAAGGCTGTCCACTCTCTCCTTATCTCTTCAATATAGTGCTTGAAGTTCTAGCAATAGCAATAAGACAACATAAAGGAATCAAGGGGATTCAATTTGGAAAGGAAGAAGTTAAACTTTCATTATTTGCAGATGATATGATAGTATACATAAGCGACCCCAAAAACTCCACCAAAGAACTCCTACAGCTGATAAACTCCTTCAGTAACATGGCAGGTTACAAGATCAACTCCAAAAAATCAGTCGCCCTCCTACACACAAAGGATAAGGAAGCAGAGAGGGAAATCAGAGAAGTATCACCTTTCACAATAGCCACAAATAGCATAAGATATCTGGGAGTATCTCTAACCAAGGAAGTGAAGGATTTATTTGACAAGAACTTTAAGTCTTTGAAGAAAGAAATTGAAGAGGATACCAGAAAATGGAAGGATCTCCCCTGCTCGTGGATTGGGAGGATCAACATAGTAAAAATGGCAATTCTACCAAAAGCAATCTATAGATTCAATGCAATCCCAATCAAGGTCCCATTAAAATTCTTCACAGAGATTGAGAGGACAATAATCAACTTTATATGGAAAAACAAGAAACCCAGGATAGCCAAAAAAATCTTATACAATAAAGGTTCTTCTGGAGGCATTACCATCCCTGACTTCAAACTCTATTACAAAGCTACAGTATTGAAAACGGCTTGGTATTGGCATAAAAACAGAGAGGTTGACCAATGGAATCGTATAGAAGACCCGGATCTTAAACCACAAACCTATGAACACCTGATTTTTGATAAAGGAGCCAAAAGTACACAATGGAAGAAAGAGTGCATCTTCAACAAATGGTGCTGGCATAACTGGATGTCAACCTGTAGAAGAATGAAAGTAGATCCATATCTATCACCATGCACAAAACTCAAGTCCAAATGGATTAAAGACCTCAATATTAATTTGAGCACATTGAGCTTGATAGAGGAGAAAGTGGGAAGTACTCTACAACAAATGGGCACAGGGAACCGTTTCCTACGCATAACCCCAGCTGCACAGACTTTAAGGGCAACATTGAATAAATGGGACCTCCTGAAGTTGAGCAGCTTCTGTAAAGCAAAGGACATTGTCACTAAGACGCAAAGGCAGCCTACTGACTGGGAAAAGATCTTCACCAACCCTGCAACTGACAAAGGTTTGATCTCTAAAATATATAAGGAACTCAAGAGACTAGACGGTAAAATGCCAATTAACCCAATTAAAAAATGGGGCGCTGAACTGAACAGAGAATTCTCAACAGAAGAAGTTCGAATGGCCAAAAGACACTTAAGGTCATGCTCAACCTCCCTAGCTATCAGGGAAATGCAAATCAAAACAACTTTGAGATATCATCTTACACCTGTCACATTGGCTAAAATCCAAAACACCAATAATAACCTTTGCTGGAGAGGTTGTGGGGTAAGGGGTACACTCATCCATTGCTGGTGGGAATGCAAACTTGTGCAACCACTTTGGAAAGCAGTGTGGCGGTTTCTCAGGAAATTCGGGATCAACCTACCCCAGGACCCAGCAATTCCACTATTGGGAATCTACCCAAGAGATGCCCAATCATACAACAAAAGCATATGCTCATCTATGTTCATAGCAGCATTATTTGTAATAGCCAGATCCTGGAAACAACCTAGATGCCCTTCAGTGGAAGAATGGATGAAGAAACTGTGGAATATATACATGCTAGAATACTACTCAGCGGTAAAAAACAATGACATCTTGAATTTTGCAGGCAAATGGATGGAAATAGAAAACACTATTCTGAGTGAGGTAACCCAGACCCATAAAGATGAACATGGGATGTATTCACTCACATTCGGTTTCTAGCCATATTTAAAGGACATCGAGCCTATAAATTTGGGATCCTTGAGAAGATAATAAGAAGGTGAACTCCCAAAAAAAGATATAGTAATCCTCCTGGATATTGGAAGTAGACACGATCGCCAGGCAAAATTGGGAACTTGAGGGTTGGGCAAGACTGGGCCAAGGGAAGATGGGGAGAGAAAAGTGTGAAGGGGAGAACGGGGGGAGCTCGGAGGAATGGGGTGCTTGGGATATAGGAAGGGTGGATATGGGAGCAGGGAAGCATATATCTTAATTTAAGGAGCTACCTGAGGGTTGTCAAGAGACTTGACCCTAGAGGGGTTCCCAGGTTTCCAGGGAGATGCCCCCAGTTAGTTCCTTGGGCAGCTGAAGAGAGGGAGCCTGAAAAGGCCAGTTCCTATAGCCATACTGATGAATTTCTTACATATCACCATAGAACCTCCACCTGACGATAGATGAAGAAAATGACAGAGCCCCACATTGGAGCACCGGACTGAGCTCCCAAGGTCCTGATGAGGAGCAGAAGGAGAGAGAACATGAAAAAGAAAGTCAGGACCGTGAGGGAACCTCCAGCTGGCGACAGATGGGGAAGGTGACTGAGCCCCACATTGGAGCACTGGACTGAGCTCCCAAGGTCCTGATGAGGAGCAGAAGGAGCGAGAACTTGAGGGAGAAAGTCAGGAACGAGAGGGGTGCGTTCACTCATGGAGACGGTGGGACAGAACTAATGGGAGATCACCAACTCCAGTTGGAATGGGACTGATTGATCATGCGACCAAACCTGTCTCTCTGAATGTGGCCAACAGCGGGGGCTGACTGAGAAGCAAAGGACAATGGCATTGGGCTCTGATTCTTCTGCATGGACGGGCTCTGTGGGAGCCTTCTCAGCTTGATCGATCACCTTCCTGGACCAGGGGAGAGTTGGGAGGACCTTGGTCTTAGCATAGAGTGGGGAACCCTGATGGCTCCTTGGCCTTGAGAAGGAGGGAGGGGAGGTATGGGTGGAGGGGAGGGGAGGGAAGGGGGAGAAGGAGGGGAGGGAACGGGGAGGAGAAGGGGAGGGAGGGGGGAGGAGGAGGGAAGGAGATGGAAATTTTTAAATATAAAAAAAAATAAACCATGAAAAAAAAAAACAACCATAGATATGAATGAAGGCAAAGAAGGCAAATATATTGGTACCATTATCAACATTATTGTTATTAATATTCTGTCTCATAATTTTACTCCTAACCTGAGACAGAAACTCTGAGAAATCTCTTATAAACAAGCTTGGAATTGGAGAGGGACTGGGCCAGAGTCCAACTCCAAGAAACCAGCTCTGAATATCTATGAAGAAATGCATATTGACACACATACAAAAATTGTTTTTTATACTCACCGAGCTTACCCAATGTTAATGCTGATCCTTGTTGGGTTGCAATTGGTTCCAATTCATCAATATTCAAGGTATGCAGGGTCCCTCAGGTCCTTTGAAGGTGAGCATCTTCCTGTGGGGATAAGAAAAGAACCCTGCCCCCGTACTATAGGTTTCTTACCATCAGTATGGTCACCATCCTTGTGCATGAATTGTTATTTTTCTTTTCCAAGGGGCTTCTCCTCTTCAAACCGAACCTTTATTAATTTTGATGGTATCCACGATTTTTCTTCTCCTGTGGAGACAAGAGCAAAACCCCTTCCCCAGCGCAGCACATCCCCTGGCTTCCATTGTGAGGTTAGCACATCCTTGAAATAAACTGGTTGATTTAATTCAACAGACTTTTCCATTATCCAATGTCTCTCTGCAGCCGTTGTCCCCTTTTCATTAGCGTTGAGAAAATTCAAAGTTAGTAAAGCATTATGTAATCTATTTCTGGGGGTATTCTCCACCCCTTTTTGCTTGTTTAACATTTCCTTTATCGTCCTATTTGATCTTTCAATGACTGCTTGACCTGTAGGATTGTAGGGTATGCCTGTAACATGCTTAATATTGTAATAGGCAAAAAACCGTTTCATTTTTCTAGAGACATAAGCTGGACCATTATCCGTCTTTATTTGCGCAGGTATACCCATGATGGCCATGACTTCTAATAAGTGAGTGATTACTGAATCGGCCTTTTCTGAGCTTAAAGCAGTTGCCCATTGGAATCCTGAATAAGTGTCAATGGTATGGTGTACATATTTTAATTTTCCAAATTCTGCAAAATGGAACACATCCATCTGCCAAATTTCATTCCTTTTGGTGCCCTTTGGATTAGTCCCTGCAGGCAGTGGTGCTTGGTTATAGAAAGAGCAAGTAGGGCATTTCTTTACAATCTCCTTAGCTTGTTGCCATGTAATAGAAAACTCTTTTTTCAAGCCTTTGCTATTGACATGATGCTTTTCATGAAATTCGGAAGCCTGCAGCACACTACCAATCAATAGCTGATCAATATCTGCATTGCCACGTGCTAAAGGACCTGGCAGACCCGTATGGGATCGGATGTGTGTTATATACATAGGGCAAAGTCTGTTCCTGATCATTTCTTGTACCTGGATAAACAATGAGGTTAGTTCAGTATCATCAGGTATGAATTCGGCAGTTTCAATATGTAAGATAACTCTTTCTGCATATTGTGAGTCAGTAACAATGTTAAGAGGTTCCTTAAAATCCCTTAGCACCATAAGAATGGCAAATAACTCTGCCTTTTGGACAGAATCATAAGGACTTTGTTCCACCTTACTCAAGTCTTCTGATTTGTAGCCTGCCTTCCCTGATTTATTAGCATCAGTATAAAACGTGCGGGCTCCAGTTATCGGAGCATCATGGACAATTCGAGGAAGAATCCAAGAAGTTCTCTTTATAAAGTTAAGCCTTTTGCTTTTTGGATAGTTGTTATTAATTTCTCCTAAAAAGTTAGCACAAGCTCTTTGCCATGGTTCATTATCTTCCCACAATTTTCGCATCTCATCAGCGGTGAAAGGCACTATGATTTCTGCTGGGTCTATGCCTGCTAGTTGGCGAAGTCTCAATTTACCTTTTATGATTAGTTCAGAAACCTTTTCCACATAGGTTTTTAATTTCTTACTTGGCTTATGAGGTAGAAAGAGCCACTCTAAAATAATATCATCTCTTTGCATTAGAATTCCTGTAGGAGAAATTTTTGAAGGCAATATAACGAGAATACAACTGAGTTCTGGATTCACCCTATCCACATGTGCTTCTTGCAATCTTTCTTCAATCATTGTCAGTTCTTTTTCTGCTTCAGCTGTTAATTCTCTGGGACTGTTTAGGTCTCTTTCCCCATCTAAGGTTTTGTTTAAGTGAACTATCATATCAGGTGTTATCCCAACAGCCGGTCGAAGGCTGGAAATGTCTCCCAACAACCTTTGAAAGTCATTAAGAGTATGCAGCTGATCTCTCCTAATTTGTGCCTTTTGTGTCTTAATTTTTTGCAAACCTATTCTATAACCTAGATAATCAACAGAATCTCCTCTCTGAATTTTTTCGGGAGCAATCTGTAATCCCCATTCAGGTAGAACTGTTTTTACCTCTTCAAACAGTTTCTCTAAGGTATCCATGTTTGAATCAGACAATAATATGTCATCCATATAATGATAAACAACGGATTTGGGAAACATCTTGCGTATTATTTGTAATGGTTGATTCACAAAGTATTGGCACAGGGTAGGAGAGTTCAACATGCCCTGTGGGAAGACGGTCCACTGGTATCTCTTGGTAGGTTGAGAGTTATTATAAGTAGGCACAGTGAAGGCAAACTTTTCTCTATCCTTTTCTTGTAAAGGTATTGTGAAGAAACAGTCCTTTAAATCAATAACTATGAGAGGCCATCCTTTTGGTAATAAAGAAGGCAAAGGAAGTCCAGATTGCAGAGAGCCCATAGGCCCATAGGTTGAATAATCCTGTTTATAGCTCTGAGATCCGTCACCATTCTCCATTTACCAGATTTTTTCTTAACCACAAATACAGGAGAATTCCAAGGGCTGGTAGATTCTTCTATATGTTGAGCATCCAATTGCTCTTGTACTAGCTGTTCTAAAGCTTGCAACTTTTCCTCAGATAAAGGCCATTGTTTTGTCCATATCGGTTTCTCAGTCAACCATTTTAGAGGTAGGGCCGTTGGTGGTTCTGGAGGGGCATCCATTGGTTTGTGTTCTTGTACAGCCCGAATGGCTGGTTTTTGCCATCTGTAATACCTTTTGATGTTTTCCTCAGAAATATATGCTCTAGAGGCAGCAGGAATGTTAATTTGAGTATTCCATTGCTGCAATAGGTCATGACCCCATAAATTTACTGCAATATTAGCTACATATGGCCTTAATTTTCCTATCTGTCCCTCAGGACCGATGCATTCGACCCATCTAGTGCTTTGCCTTACTCGAGATAGGGTCCCAATTCCCAAAAGTCGAACATTTACATCCTGTAGTGGCCAATACGGATGCCAAAATTCTGGAGTAATGATACTAACATCCGCTCCTGTGTCCAGCAGGCCAGTAATGAAAATGCCATTTACACACACTCTTAACTTTGGTCTTTGATCACTTATAGAAGTTTGCCAAAATACACGTAATTCATCTCTTGGGCTATTTTCGCTTCCAACAGCAGACATGGGGATTTCTAATTGTCCTGACAAGGCATGTTCTCCGTTGTAACGGGAAATGACTGGACCACATTCGCCATGGGGGCCTGCGAGAGGCCCCCCATGGCGTTTCCCGCCTGCAACGGATTTCCTTGCCTATCTCTTGATGATTTGCATTCGCTGTCCCAGTGTCTGCCTTTCCCACATCTCCTACATAACCCTGAAGGCTGAGGCCTTCTATTCCTGTTATTCCTGGCAAAGGCATTATTATTATTATTATTATTTCGGTAAGTCCTTTGTCTGCAATTCCGTTTCATATGTCCCATTCTGCCACAATTAAAACATTTGGTATTCTGATATCTTCTTGTACCGTTGGCAATGGCGTTTTCTACCCACTTATCGGCGTGATGGGCGTGAAGCTCATTCGATTCAATATTCATTGTATGTAAGACCCATTCCTCCAGGGGTGCTGATCTGATCTTTAGGGGCGTCAAAACCCTTTTGCACTCTACATTGGCATTCTCATAAGCCAAGGACTCAATTATTACCTGCCTTGCTTCTGGGTCAGATATCCCTATTTGTACAGCTTTAGTTAGTCTATGTAAAAAGTCCACAAATGGTTCTCTCGGATCTTGTTTAACTCTGATATATGATTCCGTTCTCTGTCTTGGGTCTTGAACCCTGTCCCAAGCCTTCAAGGCTGCGGTAGTACATATGGATAGAGTGTGTTCATCATAATTAGCTTGTTCTAGAGGATCAGAATAAAGTCCTTCACCCATAATTTGATCTAGGGTGATGTCAACTCCCTTTGATCTTTCCTGCTGTTCTAAAAGCCTAGCCTCTTGTCTAAACATGCACTTCCAGCTCAACTGATGACCGTTCTCTAACACAGCTGAGACTAGGTCCAACCAGTCCCTAGGGGTTGGGTTAATTGTAAGGGACCAAGACTTTAGCATCTCCTTAACAAAGGAGCTATGCATCCCAAAATTCATAACAGCTTGTTTAATTTCTTTCAGATCATTCATACGGATAGGTTCCCATGTATATTCCTTGGTGATCTTAGGGTTTTTAGAACCAGTCACCTTTTCTGTAGTTATCACTGGGAAAATAGGTAGAGTTCTATTGAAGCTATCCCGGAGAGTTCTATTCGATGGGGTTGGGACTTTCTTTTGTACTATTTGCTCCTGTTCATGAGAGTCCATAATTTCCTCGATCTTTTCAAATCTATTTACCATTGCCTTCTGCAATGCCTCAATCTCTTGTCCAGTATTATGTTCCAAGGCTTTCATAGAGGATTCAAGGGTATGAAGTTTGTCCAATACCGATAACGTCTCATCCTTGGACAGAATTTTCATGGCATGAATGGTGCCATCTTGTATTGAAATTCTGTCCAGCAATCTTTCATAGCTCTTTGATAAAGTCTTGTTAATACATTTAACGGTTCGAATCTCCTCAGATAATGTTTCAGTTCCTACCGACAGGGATTGTAACTTATGATTCAGGTCCGTTGTTCCTGACTCCATACCTTGCATTTTTCTCTCAAGTGATAAAGCCATCTCAGAGAGAGATCTGTTATTCCTTTCCTCATGAAATTCAAACTTCTCCTCGAAAGTTCCAAATTTCTCAAGTAACAAAGCCATCTCAGAGGAAAGTCTATTATCCCTTTCCTCGAGAGCTGCAACCATCTTTTCAAGCTGTTTATTAGTGTTTTCCAAACCAGTTATGTCCTTGTTTAGTTTTTTAGCTCCTGCCTGTAAGGACTCTATCTCCTTTTTATTTTCCAACCACGTTGTAATGAAACAAACAAAAATAAAGAAGATACCAAGCCCTGTAAATATCCAGCCAAGGGAAACCACATCTGTATCGCTCAAAAATTCAGTCATCGTGTAGTTGAACAAATTATAGAATCCGTTAATAGTGATATTGTCAGACATTGTTAATCCAAACGGTTGATTTTTAATCAAATGAAAAATTACCTGTAATTACCGTTGTCTGCCACTAGATGGCGTAGGGCCCCGAGTTTCACGTGTTTTGGGAAACCAAAGATGGCGTCCCGCGCAGAGCACAGTAGCTGGGGAAGCAGCGGCGAAGTGGCGGGGCGGGGCTTCGGTTCCCTGCAAGAACTTCACAAACGATTTGGCGGGCGACTTGGCGCCCTGAGGTGTGGGGAGGGGGAGTGCGGCGGGGCGCGCGAGCTGCGCGGGGCGCGGAGCTGAGTACCTGGCTATTGGGACACACTGCGAGCCGCAGTTTCTGGTCCGCAGAGCGGAGCAGCCCGTGAGGCCAGGCAAACAGCTCCCGGGCAGAGTAAAGCAGCAGGCCTGGTTTCAGGTGGCTTGGCGGGCCGGAGCAAGCCGTGGTTTCGTCTGGGAGGGAGGGGGGAGCGCGCGCTCGTGGGACTCCCAACGACTGGCTGCTGGACGACCGGCCGGGCCGCGGGGCCGAAGCGAGTCGCGGTTTGTCCCACGTAAGGTTTTTAAGTGGATGTAGCCACGTTGGGCGCCAGATGATGCGGCGAAGATTGGAAATAACCAAAAATAGTCCTTTTATAATTATTCAATTTTAATACAAGGGGAGATAAGGGAACTTACAGAACCAAGGGTCCAGCGGAGCCGAAGGTGAGCGCGGGGCAAACGAACGGGCCGCCTCCCGGCTCCCCAATCCTATTTAAGGGGAATGCTACCCCGCTGGAGCAGCCACGCCCCTGAACGCAGGGATTGGGCCAGCTGCCCCAACATAGAGTGGTGAGGTTATAAATAAAAGTGAGTGTAAATGTTGGGGACTGACTGGATATCTGGTTCAGTTAGAAAAGAGTTGGTTTTGTAAGACCAGAATATCATGTGAATATTCATTAAAATATATTGTAAGTAATCACCCATGTATTCTTATATTTTCTGCTATATTGCTTCTTGAACACAAAGAAATATTTCAAAATTTATTATGTGGGAAATCAATTTTTCCTTTGTTACATTGAGGATTCAAAAATATCATTGTAAGACTTCAACACCTTAAATCCTAAGAAAATGTCAGGCATTGCATTCACTCATTTGCTAGATGTGTCTTCCATGACAACTCAGGCACTTTCTGTCCTTCTACTTAACATCACTAGGCCACTCCAACATGGCCTTTCTGTATTCTGCATTGAATAGATCTGTAAATACTTTCAGTTGTTATTCCAAGAGCAATTTATTGATCAACTAACCTGTGCTAGATTTCAGTGAATCTATAGATATTAGGCAAGATTCATAAATATACCTGCAAAGATGGTATAATGCAGTAAAGTATTTGAGAGGTTGCACGAATTCACTAAACAGAAAGTCACTCTATTTTCTTTATTCATACCATGCAAAGATCTAGTAAATATATTCCACTCATATTTTTGATTAAAGACATTTTCATGCAATATGTCCAACTTCTTTCAATTTGCCATGATATCTCTAAGGTTGTCACTCATTGTCATCAAGGTCACTGTGACATTTTCTCTACTGACTGCTCTGGGAAATCATTAAGTTCTCCAACTATTTCTTTGTCCTGTTGTTTAAATCATCTATCTATACACAAAATAATAATGATGATGTAAAAAGACCTCAGCCCTATCAAATAATTCTTAAACATAACTAGCCATTAAGTCCATTCATTGGATCAAAATAAACAAATCAAGATTCTGTCTATCAAATTTGTTATTGTTATTAACTTATAATAGAGATTTAAAACCAGAATCAGTCTGTTTGTTGTTTAGAACAACAAATTATATCTCGTACATCTTGAGTTTTTAATGAGTTCCTGGTTTTGCTCAAAATTTCATCTTTAGATTTTTAGCCCTGGGAGAATAACTTTTCATTTCATGTCTTGGACCTAAAGTTTATTTATTCATTTATTCTTTTTAATTTTGAAATCTCACCTTTATTTTGCAAGATAAATCCCCCTTTTATTCGTTGTATGTTGTAATTGTTCTTTCTACTACATCTCTTATGAAAACTCAGATGGTTCATTGTTTTGAGTACAAAAAATATTTGATCTCATTTATTATTTTGTTTTCTTACCTAAATTACTTCTATATCTATCCAAAATATATTTGGAGTGACCACATTTCAGATCACTTGAGGTGAAAAATTATACAGTCAATTTTGATTCACCCATTTCTAAGGCAGTGTAAGGGCAGATCTGTACGATATAGAAAAAACACCCAAAATGCACAATAAAAAGATGGGAAAGATAAGCACACAAACACAAAAGAAAGAGCTTCGGCTTAAGAGATTCTTAAAATAATTTTTATCTTAAGAGGAAAGACCTGCTTAATGCTTATCATGTGATTTTTTTCAATAGCTGCTGAGACTTCAGGTCTCATAACTAATGGACTTGTGTTCTTATTGTGGAATTCATAAGTAGCAGAAATAAATGCATAAGCTGAATCTACTCACATGTGTTTGTCTGGGAGCATCAAAAAGAAAGACTAAAAAGTCAGAGGTAGGATGCCTTATTTTTGTCTGAACATACAGTATATTATCAGGATAATGCTTGAATGCAATCCTCTAAAACATATAGCCAGCGGTCTGTCATCCAAAGCTCTCTAGGGCTGATGGTCCATTGCCTTTCCAATTTGTTTGTTTAGAGCATGTTGTCACATATTGGAGATGGTGATATAACTCAGTTGGTAAAGTGCATGCCTAGCGGGTATAAATTCTTGGACGGATCCCCAGGAAAATGTTAGATATGTTGGCATACACCCATATTCCAAGTACTAGGGTGGTGGAGGAGGAAGGTTCAGGAGTTAAAAGTTATCCTTTGTTACATTTGATCCTGCCTCAAAGAAATATGAAAACAAATGTAAAAAACCAACACCAAGGAGTAAATTTATTTTCTCTACTCAAAACCTAACAGGTTTAGTAACTGCCTGAGGTAGAAGGACTGAAAAGCATTTGTTTGGCAAACCTCCAACCTTGGCAATGGAGGTAGGTTTACTACTTTTATATTCATTCAAGTAAATAAAAATTATCATCAGAAGTCTGTGTTGAAATCAAGAGATTGTATTTATTAAGCCCTGTGTCCATTTTCAAATGAACTTCAAATAATAAGTGAACAAATGTATTAAGTATTTACCTGAGCCTGCTTACCTTCCCACCTCTATAACTTATTGTAGGAATTCCTTGAACTTTCCACAGGATTTTGCTATCTTCTCACCTCATAGGATGAATGTCAGATCTTCTGACATCTGGAGTATGTAACCTCACATACATGGCATGCATACACATAGACACATGAACACCTAAACTTAAAAAAGACAAAAGGCAGAAATAGACACAAGTTATGATAAGAGAGTATAAAGAAAATTGCTTTTCTACTCTTAACTCTGTCGTGGCTTTTACATTTCTGGTAGTGGATAAGTGCTTAAAATATATTTAATAAGAAAATTATAGAATCCATAAAATACACAGTTTCTACCCAAAATGGCTATTGGAACTGTTCATTGATAGAACTGTTCATTCTGACTGTACATACATTCATAATGGTTAATTATGATGTGAGACCTTCAGTATACAAGTTTTCATATAAAGTTTAGGAAAAATTGTAACAACTTTTATATTAAATTATCATAACCAAAACATGATATTAACATTATAGCTATACTGTAAATACTCAGAGCAACATACACAATATTATATATCTTTTAATATAAATTGTAAAATTCATTGTATTTGTCCAGCCACCACTTATTCATGTTGTTTACTACAAAACTGAATAAATAGATTCCCTGCATGTACCTACTCTATTTATTTATTGTTGGACAGTTTTCAAAATAATTTCATATCTGTCTTCATAAAGATTCACTGAGGGAGGCAGGGCATGGATTTATCATTCCAATTTCCTCACAAGGAAGCACACCGAGGGAATTATGATGATGACAGAAACACATACACTCAAAGTCGAACTTAGGTCTTCTGTGCTCAGTTCTTCAATGATGCAGGGTGCTTCTGTTGATGCCACAGACACAGGGAAAGTGTGAAGGAGGGGAGGTGGGAGATTCGCAGGGTGAAGAAAAAAAACTGAGCTGAGTGTTATGTAGTTTGTGTTCTTGCTTTAAACCATCTACTAATTGAGCTGCTTCAGTTTTCTGGGGTGACCAGTGTGGCAAAGGTCATAGAGAAGACTCAACAGAAATGCAGACTGAGAGAGATGAAAAACTTCTCTTTCTCATTTACCATTAATTATACACTATCTTTTTCTGAAATATAAATAATTGCCACTGATATCTCGGAGCTATTTCTATAATAACAAATATGTATATAATAAGAATCATAAGCCAGCAAAATAAATCTGAGACATGTTCAAGTTAATTGGTTTTCTCAAGGTTACATCATGCAGTCTATAATCAGGGATTCCAAGTCTCAGGCTAATAGTTATAACCATGGTAATATTTTGATTCTTTCAAAATGTCCTGTGTTATTTGGAATCCTTATTATCTATTGCATATCTTGCTTGATCATTTCTCCTTCTCTTGCTCACTGTGTGTGCTTGCATGTGGTTGTTTGTGTGTTTTACATATATGAATCAGATTGATGGGAGATGTTACATCCTCTTATTCTATTTTATTTATAGGATATTTTTTATATCATCCATATGACACTGGTTCATATTTTAAGACTTGAAAGAAATTCACCTCACATTCTACTCAGTACAATTGGCTTTATTTTATTTTAATATTATTATTGGTGGTGCTGCTGTTTGTTTGAGAATGAGTCTCATTCTGTAGTCCTAGCTTGCCTCAAACTCAACATCCTCCTATTGCAGACACTTGAATACTGGTATTACAGCTTGTACCATCTCACTTGCCTTTGCCATGATCTGTGCAGTCTAATTTAATTTTTTGCATTCTTGTTACATACTGGCCTTTGCTATTTATTAGATTATTCTCTTCTTCTCAGTGCATGTCTCAGTACCCTTGAATGGAAGACTCATGCTATTGTTTTCCTGCTCTTCTGATATCCTTAAAGTCTGGCATTGTGTGAGCTTGAACTAATGCATGGGTGAAAACGTGAATGCATTTCTTCTCCTTTCCATCATGTTAAGGAGAATATGTCTTTTTGTTGCTAGGTGGTGGAGTTCCCCAGACCAATAGCACATTTGGTTATTCATTTTTAGATTGATTTAATCAAAAAGCATTTCTACAAATCAATGATGGGCATAGGAAATGGTGTATAGGTTTTTGTTGTTCTCATTTTACTGTGTGTTATTGAGTATGTATGAGTGTGTTTCTATGGGTACACATGGAGGCCAGAGATGTATGTCAACTGATTCTTCTACACTTTTCTTTGGTGACATGGTCCTTCTCTCTCTCTCTCACCGAACCTGGAACTCACTGGTTTGACTAACTAGCTGTCTTGGGAGCCATACTAACTGAGCTGTTTTCTCAGTCCCACCTATATTAAACTTCATAATAGACTTTTTGGTATGATATTTTCATACAGAAGTGATTCTTCACCCTAAGTGACTGAAAAATTTTCCTTGAAAGTGAGACCTTGAAACCTGGGATCTTGAAGCTGATGCTGTTCCCTGAATATCTGTGGAGTTGTTCTGAACTGAATGCGATATACTTGTCTATATTCCCGTTTGGATTTCTCTTTTTCTGAAACCAATTTGTCATCATTTTTAACAAAGCAGTCCTTTTCAGGAACTTACATTCTAAATTTGTATAGTACAATGTGATTCTATTCATCCAGCTCAAGGGGCAACCATGAGGCATTAAAAGACCCAAGAGCTTGCTATTAATCAGGTCAGGCACTGATTGATTGATCATTGTCTTTTTGACATTTTCCTTTTGTAAGGTCAGTGGACAAAAATGCAGAGTCTCCTTATGGATATAAGAAGTACATATGCTAGGGTAGCTTGAGCGTTCACAAAAACTTTTATGTTTCCTTGTTTTCTAATTGTAGTACTATGAGTACTGAGAATGAGAGATTAATTTTGGATGATAAAGAGGAAAACTATTCTTTATATTAAGAGGATAACTCTGATAAGGTTAATTGCTCAATTTTTCTATCAATGGAATATTTTTCTTTTATTTATTTGTCTTATAATTTTTGTTGTGAATTTTCTACATTCATATGATGTGTTTTGATCAAATTTTTTTCTCATTATTTGATAAATTCTCCCCTGTCAACACTTTTTAATGCCAACTTTAAAAGACATTGAGTCCACTTAATGCTGACTGAATTTGCATGGGTGTAAGATTATCAGGGATCACTGTAAAAAATGGAAGAGCCAAAAGTAGTAGATGTCTACAATGGACATTATTTGCCAGACATGACACGCATGAACTCACAATGTGTTTTACAGCATACACAAGACCTGCACAAGATCAAGCCAATTAACATCCCAGCATGGATGGCAGAGGGTCTTTTAAAGTCCCACCCCGAGTGACGAGCATTGGCCACTGATGTCTGCTGGGGAGGGAACATGTTTCCATGGAATTTTCACCACTACTTTCAATTCACAAAGAGATCACAAACAAGAGAAAATGAGAAATACTACTTTTAAATAATGTTTGCACCCTGGTTTTATTCATGACTTGCCTTAAATATTTCTTTACTGGATAAAAGCAAGTTTGAAATCATGAGTGTGATTTTTTATACATGGCTACTTTCTGTATTTTTCATGAATATTTTTCTGCTTTTTTTTTGTCTTTTGATTGTAAGTCTGAATACCCAATTCTCATTGCTCTTGGTAACCTTTGTAGTGCCGGTATGGTAATGTTCTGTGGTGGTAGCAGGATCATTTTGCAGACTCCCATCCTTGGGGTTAGAAGTTGTGTAGAAGGCAATCATAACAAAAAGAAGCAGACAAATATTGCAGTTTCTCTCTCCCTTCACTTCTAAGTGTTCCTCCATTTGCTGGTCACCTCGCATTTCCAATCCCATCACCATGGCTTCACTGATTCACCTTCCTGTCAGTTCTGCCTCTCACATCTCTTTAAATTGGCTACATGACAATCAACTTACTTTGCAGCCAATATGTGATTTGTGAGGTAGAGACTTTTAGAGTCATTTTGTGTTTTTATTTAATAGCTAGTACTACTTCTCTGTAATTATGTGTACCTAGCTGACGTTGATGATTTTTTTCACTTCCACTAGAAAAGAAAATGAAAGGAAGATATGGCTAGTGGATGCTTTAGACATGTGTCATGGTGTACCTACGCAGTTGCATACCAAGTGACTTCCACAGAGGGTTTGTTCAGATTGGCTAAGGGAGCCCAAATCCACACAGTGTTTCTCTTTCAAAATCACATAGACAGGCCACTGTGTGTGTGTGTGTGTGTGTGTGTGTGTGTGTGTGTGTGTGTGTGTGTGTGTGATTCTGACTTCTAGAATAGGTACCATTTTGCTCTAATTTAAACAAAGTATGATGTAGACACTGAAGCCTCTTAACTAGTTCTCTAAGAAGCAAACTAAATTACTCTTAGTGATACTGATTATATTTGCATAAAAAATCTAAAAATCTTACCTACTATTACATTAAAGACTATTTTGCTATGGTTGGAAAGAAAACATCTTCATGATTATCCTTTAAACTCATACAATTTAATGATTTCACTATTTCAATGATCCACTATTTCAATGTGGACAGCAAGAATGGAATTTATTATTGGGACTAAAGCAACATGGATATTCATGATGGGAACTTTTAGAGTGCTGTTTCTTTGTGTTCATGATAATTTTCCTACTTGGATGTTGTTAACTGCAAGGTTTGTTTTAACTATTCTCTATTTGCCTTAACTAACTATTTGATTGCACCAAAGTTTGTTGATTGTATAGATAAATATTCCCTCAAAATTGTCTTCCTCAAGTACTACATTTCTCTTTGCATGAATCAACAGTTGTACATATATGGAGAAATCCAATTTTATTAATTGCAAGGGACTTTTTTTTCTTCAATTTCTTGAGGCATAAATCAGCCTCAATACTTGCCTCTCCATAGACAGAGGTTGAAATTTAGATTAACTTCACCAGATTTCCATTTTATCATTTGGTATGTAGGGGTTTTTTAAGTATCTGTTAGGTTGTGCTGAGAATTATATTTAATAACATTTTGCCATGGTAGATAAATAATAAATGTAGCAATAAAGTCTCAAAGTTAATTTTGTCAAGCATAACTGACATCTAAGGTGTCAGTTTTAGCAAACAAAAATAGAGTATGCACAGTTAAGTTTGAATTTTAGATAAAGAACAGGTAACTTGCAGCATAAAAGTCAGCTATGGCATGGGATACAGCTCTACAAAAGAATACACTGTTTATTTGAAATTCAACTTTTAAGCTTTCCCCCCTGCATTCCCAGACAACCCTATTTACCTCTTACATTGTTCATGAGACCCTCTGGGATTTGTTGAATGAATTAGTTATTGAAAACCTTTTTGTTATCTTTCCTTCCTTCAGCTATGTCTGCTGTTAATCAAACCATACACTGCCTTTACTGCTGTGTTTCCAGGTGTTCTTATCTCTGCTCCTGCCCATGTCCTCATCATTTACTCTATGAAACCTGGACTATAATCTTTATATTTTATTTACACTTCCCCTTCCTATGACTGTTCATTTTTACTCTCAACTGAACCATTGTAGCTGCTCACTACAGTTGTTTTGAAATAATTGCCAAATTCAATCACTTTCCCTTCATGAACAAATTATTGAAAAAATAGATTTTGTGATAATGTGAGGTTTTTGAGTACTTATATATTCTTGTTAACTAAAAACTTTGGAGATCTGAATTCAGAAACTGCATCTTATGGATTACAATTTGGACTACAAAAGGATTCTTTTGACTGACTGTCCAGTGGGAGTAGATATGCAAAGACATGTAAAGACATTACTGGAAAAATTTTCCCTGGTTGATTTAAAACTGTTATTTATGAAAATAAATGCACTTGTTCTTTTCAATTTCAGAATACGGTGAGCCTCAGCTTGTACATTCTTTTGTTCGAGGATTATTTCTTCTAGAACCCACAAACATTTTGAGCTGCTTTCCAGTCCAACAACAATAATTAAAAAGTTCTTTAAAGATTTGAAATAAAACACAGAAAAAAATAGCTGATTCTTCACCTGAGACATTTTATGAATTATTTTTCCTCTTTGAAAGAAAGTACCATGGTATAGAGAAGTTGTTGAACACAAAAGAGATACCTCCATTGTGTGTGTGTGTGTGTGTGTGTGTGTGTGTGTCCAAAAGCTTAAGCTACAGGCAGTTGTAAGTTCCCCAAACTCTTCAGGGACAGAGATCAGGTTCTCTGAAATAGGAGAATGTGTTAAGGAAGGGGATAAACTGAAGACTCTTTGGGAAAAGGCATCAGATGCCACAGTGAAAGAAGATGTAGAAAGACTTTAAGAGCAGGAGGTGGTGAATCATGAAGAGAATATGGTGGTTTCTTTTGAGTTAGAAGGGCAAATGCACAGTAATTGTTACAGAATGCATAAGATCAGCGCAAGGGCAAGCCAGATGAAAATCACCATGGAAAGGGTGCTATTGCCCTTTCATAGCTGCTGGGAGAGGAACGGTCAGTTTTTGTTAAGATTGTGAGCTGTGGTAGGTAAGTATTGTCTGGAGACTGGATACACAACCAAGCGTTTTTGAGTAACACAAATTGAACTAGATGAATTTTCAAAAAACAAGAAAGAACATGAATTTGGGTGTATAGGGGTAAGAGTGGATTTTGATGTAGTTAGATGATATATATATATATAACATAATAATTATTTATATAATAAATGTATAAATATAAATGAAATATAGTCACAGAAATTCTAAAGTATTAGTAAAATACAATTAAAATGCCAAAAGTAGGTCTATCATAATTAACTTCTTAAAAGTAAACATACTTAAAACTACAGTTATTAATTTGAGAAATCAAATTTTGTTTAATAAAATTTAATTTATTCATTTAATGATTTTCTTTGGTAGAGAGGTTATTCAGTGACTTCTTATTTGAAAAGTGCATTAACAAACTTAGCTTGGATGAAATCATTAAAGCTAAACCTTTTGGCTGTTAAATCCAATATATTTTTCTTTTAATTTAAAAAAAGAATGTTAATTCACCCTGCCTCTCCTTCATTTTCTTTTTTCAATGAGTATAAAGTATCTCATTGGACTCTTAAAAACCATTATTGTTTAATTATTTATTTTTATATGTATGTGTGTGAAACTAAGTGTTTATGTATAAGACATGAGTGCAGAAGAAGCCCATTAAGAACAGCAGAATATGTCAAATCCTTTGAAACTAGAGTTAGTGTTGTTTGTCAACCACATTGTGGGTTTGGAGAACTGAATCCCAGTCTTCTGCAAAAGTAGCCAAAGTGATTAATCCCAGAGTAATCTCTCCAGCCACTTCTTGGGACACTTTAATCCTCTTTCTCAAGTTAGGCATAGAACAAACAAAAATAAAATGATACCAGCATATTTCATCTGTGACTGGCATGCTACCCCTGCCTTATTGCCCATATAACTTTCTGTTTATTGCATTTTGATGCCCAGCATCTCAAGAAATGACAAATCATAGAACCACATTAGTTATTTTCATTAATAATATCTAATCTTTATTCAAACATTGAGTTGCAGTTCTCATAGACAAAAACTTTCATGTGAATTTGTTCATTTGTCCATTCAAACTACTTCAATTATGCCATCCTTACAAATGAGATTGAATATCCATTCTCCATTCTGATTTTCTATACCTCATAAGCCAATCTTCTGCTTTCCTCACATGGCCATGGGACTATTCTACCTTCTTTTATCCTGGCAGTAGGACAAAAATGTATTTTAGAGTGTGATCTGTTTATGGTCCCTTCTCCCATATCCACGGAGATCATACATCATCTCTTGTCAGCCCATCAGCTCTGTTTGCAGCTGTCTTTATCTCCCCACATTTCTCCGACCTGTCTCTTCAGTGTTTAAGAACCTTATGTTTTATCCTTTTAGAGACATTATGACTGTCACCACAACTGGTTCATTTCATTTATTCTCTTCATTGTTCACTTCCTTTACCACACAAACTCTTAAATATCTAGTAAATTTCTCCTTTCAACTGCACCAGTGGATTTCTCAGCTTCAGGCTCAGATCTAATGCCACTGAGTTGTCTCACCTGTATGTATCTCTTTTTTACAATTCACATTCATCACTGCTGTGCCATTCCTCCTGCCCTTCCCTTCACAAAACTTTCCCTCACGCCTACCTGTTGTTATTCCACCTATTACTTAAGTCAGCTGGATGCAACTGCAGGCTGTCTA